>NC_069504.1:97203099-97205599 GCF_027579735.1 Bombina bombina
TGTCTGGAATGCCCCACAGGTGAGTGACTTGGGCAAAGATTTCCGGATGGAGTTCCCACTCCCCCGGATGCAATGTCTGCCGACTCAGAAAATCCGCTTCCCAATTTTCCACTCCTGGGATGTGGATAGCAGACAGGTGGCAGGAGTGAGACTCCGCCCAAAGAATAATTTTGGTTACTTCTTCCATCGCTAGGGAACTCCTTGTTCCCCCCTGATGGTTGATGTACGCAACAGTCGTCATGTTGTCTGATTGAAACCGTATGAACCTGGTCCTCGCAAGCTGGGGCCAGGCTTGGAGAGCATTGAATATCGCTCTCAGTTCCAGAATATTTATCGGTAGAAGAGATTCTTCCCGAGACCAAAGACCCTGAGCTTTCAGGGATCCCCAGACCGCGCCCCAGCCTATCAGACTGGCGTCGGTCGTGACAATGACCCACTCTGGTCTGTGGAACATCATCCCTTGAGACAGATTGTCCAGGGACAGCCACCAACGGAGTGAGTCTCTGGTTCTCTGATTTACTTGTATCTTCGGAGACAAGTCTGTATAGTCCCCATTCCACTGACTGAGCATGCACAGTTGTAATGGTCTTAGATGAATGCGCGCAAAAGGAACTATGTCCATCGCCGCCACCATCAACCCGATCACTTCCATGCACTGAGCTATGGAAGGAAGAGGAACGGAATGAAGTATCCGACAAGAGTCCAGAAGCTTTGTTTTTCTGGCCTCTGTTAGAAAGATCCTCATTTCTAAGGAGTCTATAATTGTTCCCAAGAAGGGAACCCTTGTTGACGGGGATAGAGAACTCTTTTCCACGTTCACTTTCCAGCCGTGAGATCTGAGAAAGGCCAGGACAATGTCCGTGTGAGCCTTTGCTTGAGGAAGGGACGACGCTAGAATCAGAATGTCGTCCAGGTAAGGTACTACTGCAATGCCCCTTGGTCTTAGCACCGCTAGAAGGGACCCTAGTACCTTTGTGAAAATCCTTGGAGCAGTGGCTAATCCGAAAGGAAGCGCCACGAACTGGTAATGTTTGTCCAGGAATGCAAACCTTAGGAACCGATGATGTTCCTTGTGGATAGGAATATGTAGATACGCATCCTTTAAATCCACCGTGGTCATGAATTGACCTTCCTGGATGGAAGGGAGGATAGTTCGAATGGTTTCCATCTTGAACGATGGGACCTTGAGAAATTTGTTTAAGATCTTGAGATCTAGGATTGGTCTGAACGTTCCCTCTTTTTTGGGAACTATGAACAGATTGGAGTAGAACCCCATCCCTTGTTCTCTTAATGGAACAGGATGAATCACTCCCATTTTTAACAGGTCTTCTACACAATGTAAGAACGCCTGTCTTTTTATGTGGTCTGAAGACAACTGCGACCTGTGGAACCTCCCCCTTGGGGGAAGTCCCTTGAATTCCAGAAGATAACCCTGGGAGACTATTTCTAGCGCCCAAGGATCCAGAACATCTCTTGCCCAAGCCTGAGCGAAGAGAGAGAGTCTGCCCCCCACCAGATCCGGTCCCGGATCGGGGGCCAATATTTCATGCTGTCTTGGTAGCAGTGGCAGGTTTCTTGGCCTGCTTTCCCTTGTTCCAGCCTTGCATTGGTCTCCAAGCTGGCTTGGCCTGAGAAGTATTACCCTCTTGCTTAGAGGACGTAGCACCTTGGGCTGGTCCGTTTTTACGAAAGGGACGAAAATTAGGTCTATTTTTTGCCTTGAAAGGCCGATCCTGAGGAAGGGCGTGGCCCTTACCCCCAGTGATATCAGAGATAATCTCCTTCAAGTCAGGACCAAACAACGTTTTCCCCTTGAAAGGAATGTTTAGTAGCTTGTTCTTGGAAGACGCATCAGCCGACCAAGATTTCAACCAAAGCGCTCTGCGCGCCACAATAGCAAACCCAGAGTTCTTAGCCGCTAACTTAGCCAATTGCAAAGAGGCGTCTAGAGTGAAAGAATTAGCCAATTTGAGAGCATTGATTCTGTCCATAATCTCCTCATAAGGAGGAGAGTCACTATCGAGCACCTTAAGCAGTTCATCAAACCAGAAATATGCGGCAGTAGTGACAGGGACAATGCATGAAATGGGTTGTAGAAGGTAACCCTGCTGAACAAACATCTTTTTAAGCAAACCTTCTAATTTTTTATCCATAGGATCTTTGAAAGCACAACTATCCTCTATGGGAATAGTGGTGCGTTTGTTTAAAGTAGAAACCGCTCCCTCGACCTTGGGGACTGACTGCCATAAGTCCTTTCTGGGGTCGACCATAGGAAACAATTTTTTAAATATGGGGGGAGGGACGAAAGGAATACCGGGCCTTTCCCATTCTTTATTAACAATGTCCGCCACCCGCTTGGGTATAGGAAAAGCTTCTGGGAGCCCCGGCACCTCTAGGAACTTGTCCATTTTACATAGTTTCTCTGGGATGACTAAATTTTCACAATCATCCAGAGTGGATAATACCTCCTTAAGCAAAATGCGGAGATGTTCCAATTTAA
>NC_069504.1:97210599-97238099 GCF_027579735.1 Bombina bombina
TACAAAAGGAATTTCATAATCAATAAATCTATAATAAAAACATAAATTATGCTTACCTGATCATTTCATTTTCTTCCGTGGAAAAGAGTCGACAGCCGCATTCATTACTTTTGGAAAATAAGAACCTGGCCACCAGGAGGAGGTAAAGACACCCCAGCCAAAGGCTTAAATACTCCTCCCACTTCCCTCATCCCCCAGTTATTCTGCTGAGGAACAAGGAACCGAAATATCAGGGTGAAAAGGTGCCGAGAAACCTTGAAAAGGAAAGGTCCCAAGGACACTGACCCGCAGATAGTCAAGAAGCCTAGCTAGAGACCGCAAAATCGGACTCAACTGAGCCAACAGTCCTTCAGGAGAACCATCGCCCAACAGGCAGTCCCTCCCCACTCAACCCCTCACTAACGAGGGGAACACCAGCCTAAACTCCCCCAGGGATAAGGCAATGAAGAACCGCAGGGAAACAGAAAAGTCACCACAAAATCCATAAAAGAAAATTAAAACAGACAAAGGGAGGCTACGCCCAGACCAAGCAGAAACCAGAGGTTTAGGACCGGGCCTCGAAACAGAGAAACTTCTCTCTCTCAACATCGTGCAAACGCACTGAAAGATAACTAAAGACGGAGTCCTCACATCATCAGAACTAAGAATACAGACAAAAAAAAAAAGAATGTTTAACAGACCCAGACAAAAAACCCTGAGTCAAGAACACGCAGACATCATCAGGATAACACAGAAGAATACTTGCTGAGAAGTAAAAAGCAGCGAGAAAGAGAAAGATTACACCCAGAAACCGAAGGTGAATGGTAACCCGGGACCCTACCCTTGAAAACCCAGGGAGCTAGCTACTATGCCAACCTAGATCCCAAAGATGACAATGCATCTCAGAACCCACTCCAAACCGGGCCCCAAGCATCGGTAGGCCTTAAGAGAGAGAGAGAGCCCTCTGAAAGGTTAACTCTCAGTACCAAACTTCTTAATCCAGTAGAATCCTTAAGAAAAGGGACCACACCTCCATCAGAAGGAGAATAAGCCCCCCACCCAAGAAAAAGGATGGGGCCAAAAAGGCAGAGCACCTGCCCACAAGACATGAAGCCACAGGCTAAAGGAGAGATCAATCTCCAACGCAGATGAACTTGGAAGGAATCCCCCTAAGGAATTAGCTTGCCAACACACATCCAATGTGCAATAGCTGCAGCAGTGATACTGCAAACCCATTCGCCTGCAGAGCAGTGAATCCATAGGGTTACTATAGCAAGCTGACCAAGGGAAACTGACCAGAAGGCGTAAGTCAAGCCCAATGAGCATCGGCACTCAGAAAACCTGGCCAACCGTGACCAGGTCAATTAGTCAGAGAAAAGGATATAGCCAAGTTCCCAGGAACACGAACCAGCCCTAGAGTAAAATATTCCGGCAACACCTCCACAAAAACACTGAGCGAAGCCTCAGCAACCAGAAGTACCAGGGAGAAAACGGGTCCGAGCCCCCAATTGTTTAAACAAACAATATCCGAGAACTTAACACCCCGTCTGATATAAAAAAAAACAGACCACAGGGAGATAACAATGCAATATTCAGGTCAACCCGGATAATGAGATAACTCGCAAGTCCCGAACATGGGAAGAGACCACTCCTTGCCAAAGTCCAATGCTCCAAAGGAGCTAAGGCGTTAAGTCATACGACGACACTAGAGCCCATAGACTTCCAAACAGCCGCAGGACAACAAGCAAGGGGATACCTCGAGGCCAAAATCACTCGAGCAAAGGCTGGTCTCTGCATCACCTCCATCAAATCAGAGGATCACAAATAAAAGGACGCACAGCATGCCCAGCTTCGAGCAGAGCCCAAAGAGACCACGCCCAGTGTCCCTAACAGGGAACAACCATCTTCCGGAGGGGAACCTAGGTCCCTAAAAAGGAGACCTAACCCACATGGAGACAATGGAGGAAGACCAAAAGGTCTCCTAAAAACAGCTATACAGTACACAGTCAATGTGCAATAGCTGCAGATGGTCACATTCTGCTACCCATCCGCTGCAAGGCAGCTGAATTACCCAATAAACTACTAGCTGCTGAGAACTAAGTCCAGAAGGACAAGTCCCAGGGCACCAAAATAAAAAATGCCAAACCGCTCAACTCGCGGCAAGAGGGTGCAAAGCCCTCCAACCCTCCACTACATGGGAAGGAGCTCTAGGGTCTGACAACCCAAGAGAGAGAGACGCAGCGGAACTCCACTGACCCAGTCATCCAAATTGAAGGCTATAAAGGACAGACAATCCTTCCTGCCTCACGGACCCACCAGTCCTCTAGAATGCTTAGTTGAACACAGATGATAACATGAGCACTCGGCGCCTCTACCAGATCAACCAAGCAGAGCGGTGCCACATGTCCGAACAGCTATCAGATAGAACCCAAACAGGACCAGCCTGCAATCCGGGTCCTAACCGTCGAGTGGCATAAATCCTCTATCAGAGGGGAAGAAGAAGACAGACAGGACATCCTATCGGATGAAAATAGAATACAAGGTAACCCGTATGTTAATGCCCAAGAAGAAACAGACCTAACCGCAGGACCAGCCAAAGGGAGCCCTGATCTTCCAAAAACTGGGAAAGATCTCAATACATGGACAATCAGGAGATTACATCATTCCCACATGTCTTATGGAGGTGTGTAATTCGAAGAGCAGACTGAGTATTCCCATATCCGATAAGGATAGGGTCGTTCAATAACTGAAAAACATGTCAGAGTAACACGCGAAGGCTCGCAATTCTGTAACGAAGGGCACAACACTCAGGGACAGTCGCACCCGCAGGGAACTGTACTAACCAAGGTGGAATACCCGGGACAACAGGAGCAGGGAAGGCACCATCCTGTCCTCAACTCTATTCAATTTAGGAAATAGAGGTTCATCAGGCAATATGACCACGGGAACCCATGAATTAGCCAAAAACTTCCTTTAGAAAAAAAGCGCAAATTCCTAAAACTAAAAAAGTCTGGTTCCTCCGCAGCTGGAGGTTTAGAGGCAGCAGACTCTGAACCCGAAAGTTCATACTCTAAAGTCTCAGAAAGAACTTTATCCTCGGATAATCCTCTGTTAAATCCAAAAAATTATTTGATGTACTCTGGGAAGGAGTGCTATATGTAACCTAATGCTTGCACTTAGCAGGGTGAGGTAAAGCATTATGGCTGCAGACACCATCGTTTGGACTGCGCAGTAATGTCTGTAGAAAAAAAGGCCCCCTCCAGATGGAGGATCAGCAATGCTACGGGAAAATTGCATGTGTATAGAGATAACAATGTAGGGTACACACCTCACTGAACGATAACCCTCAAAGGTGCACGGCTCTGTGGAATCAAACATGTTTGATATTATCACATTATCAAGACATATAGAACATAATTGAGAGGGGGAACTAGGGCCTCCTCACCATATAAACAGGAATTGTTATTTAGGAATAGAGGGAGTGCCCTTTAATGAAACCGAATCCTCCATCACTAGTGCAATAACCGAGGAACTAGAGAGAAAACTTTTTTTAAAAAAAAAAATAAACGCACCTCTATACCCCAATGGCTGAGGCACTCACAGTACCGAGATGTATGACTCCTCTCTGATAGTGCACAATGCAGGACCGTCCCTGCTATGAGAGAAAGCATGCCAAGCTTGTAAGCTGCATGGCTCTCAAAGTGAAAGTAAAACCTGTATATTCCATAACAGCCTATGAGCCCATAACATCTCACACATAAGCAGCATAAAATCAAATAAACACATAAGATTATGATTCCTCCCTGTTCAATAATCCCCCTAAGGATTCTATAAAGATAAAAGGTGCCACACTGTGGCCCTGTCTTCTGTGTTATTATATAAAACTGAAACAATCTTACCAGAATCTACGCCGTGAAACAGGAACACGGCCCTTCAAGTGTGACAGGAGGTAGCTGCGCTCCTGACATGGACTTGAGAGAAGAACAAAATCTTCAAAACTCGTCAACACCGATTGCTAAGGAGCTGTTAATATAAGTCAGGATGGTGTTGCAAAGGGAAGCTCCCTCTGCATCTCCGGACTCTAACTTTCTCCCAGGCCCTCAACTGAGAAGCTTGAAGGGCTACTTAAACTCCTGTCCCATAGCGAAGGGTAGAACCCCTCATAAGAGACCTCCGATTTTCCGGCACCTCTCTGCCACCTCCTGTGACGAAAGGCAAAGAATGACTGGGTGATGAGGGAAGTGGGAGGAGTATTTAAGCCTTTGGCTGGAGTGTCTTTGCCTCCTCCTGGTGGCCAGGTTCTTATTATCCAAAAGTAATGAATGCGCCCTGTGGACTCTTTTCCCATTAGGAAGAAAATGACAATTTAAAAGCACTTGGTCTCAATTTCAAATGAACAGTTAATTTTCTTTTCATAACAAATTCCAAAGTTAGTTTCATTTTCCTTCTCCTTGCATCATGTGACAGCCACCAGCCAATCAGAAAATTCATAAATGTATATACTGTGAACTCTTGCACATGCTCACTAGAAATGGGTGCATATAAAAAGAATGTGCAAAGTTTGATAAAGGAAGCAAGTTTAAATACCCCTGAAATATTCATGAGTATAAGTAAGAACATATGCATTTTGGACTTTGTATGTATCTATTTTTCTTTTTTTGACTAATCCTTTCATGTTCTAAGATCATTAGGAGTCAATTTTCTCCATTAATGTACACAATATGGTAATTTATCATTTCAGAAGTAATTTGTGAAATGTACGTATTTATATATGAGAGAAAAAAAAATGGTGTGACTTGATTTATATATACTAATGCTTATTTCATTATTTTTTTGTTTTATGCAAGCAAATATCTGTCATCTGAAATTATGTGAATAAAATTTAAGTGGAATGCAGAGGGTTAAGGTTGTGGGGGGTGTATACCCATTAAACAATTACGTTTTAGCATTTCCTTTTTAAAGAGTGAAGATTGCTCAGACTTTTAGTGTCTATGACTACGGCTCTATAGCCGAAACGTTTAGGACCTGTCGGTCATACCCTATCCTGTTGTCAAAGCTAACATTGTGCGGTTCTTAGTTTTAATTTTTGGAAGATTGAATAAACTTTAAAGATTTTATCTAGGATCCGGGACTCCTCTCTGTTTTTTGGCAAGTTGAAACGCTTAACATTGCACGCTCTATCTGAATCATGGAAATTTTGTGTTTTGGGACATAAAAGTACATTTTTTTATATGTTAAAGCACTTTAATATTACACCATTGCTAGCATATAACTATGTGTTTAACCCCTTACAGCTCCAGAGAGGGACTTTGTGTTTAACTCCTATGTGAGGGGTAAATAATAAGTAATTTTGGCTTACTTATGTAAAAATGAAATGCAGAGAATGTTATTTCTGCATAAGAATGTTCCTTTAAAAAGGCAATGCACTCAGGCAGGTAGTTGATAAAGAGTTCATTGTATTCAAAGCAGTTGCGGAAACTAACTTCCAAATGGCTGAAATCTCTACCACTCCCCCATGGGTGGTTTGTTTTTGTTGCTGCTTCTTGCCTATGTAGCTTTTCTATAGCAAACACTGCAATGTTGAAACTTTCAGTATACTCAACGGCTTCAACTGGCAAAATCAGTTATTTAAAAAGACTTCATGCCATTAGGATGTTCCATGCCGCCCTAACAGCGCTGGGCTTGAACGCAGTTAGTACGGCATAGCACATCATACCTTATATGGTATACTGCAACCTCCTCCTTTTAATTAATGAAGAAAAGAAAAAAAAAATCAGACAGGGGGCGTTCCTAGCAGCATAGGCAGCCCCAATGATCCGATCCCGGCTTTGAAATCACATGATCACATCAACGATCTGCGATTTAAATTTTCCAACAAGTGTTTACATCGGAACTGCATTCTGACATAAGCACTTGCGCCCCCCCCCCGGCATGAAGGGGTTAAATGACAAAAGGTAAATGAGCTATAAGAATTTAATATTTTCCAGCATGTATAATGATCATTGTGAATACATTAAAAGGACCATTAAAGGGACACTCAAGTCAAAATTAAAACTTTCATGATTTAGATAGAGCATGCAATTTTAAAACAACTTTCCAGTTTACCGTATTTTTCGCTCCATAAGATGCACTTTTTTCCCCCTCAAAAGGGAAAATATCTGTGCATCTTATGGAGCGAATGCAGGCCCTGCGCTTGCATATTTAGGCTATTTCCCGTTAGCGGGGTTAACAGTGGCGATGGTGTCACATCACCCAATTGGTTGCACTGTCTTGCCGAGTTCCACTTCCTGCGCGCGGGGCGCAGGTTATCTGTCACTGTCTGAGAAGTGAATGAGGAAGCGCTATAGGACGGTGCGGGAGAAGGGCAGAGCTTTTTAGCCGAGACTGGGGGCACCAGAAGCTGCTGTGTGAAGGCCCGGGAATCTGCTGCAGCTAGTGCTACTGTGGAGCAGAACTTATCCCGGTGAAGAACATTGACAACAGGTGAGCCATATGCTGCCAAAAAAAGCAGCAAATAGTTTTACTGTTTGTGGGCTGGAGGAGCAGGTGATTTTTTTTTTTTTATATACACCGGTATATACCGGTAAGAATTTAAATGTGGCCCTTAATGTTTTAAAAATTGGCACTGCGGGTTAGGGTTTGAGGTTAGGGGTTTAGGGTTAGCCCCCTCCCCTTGGCACATCAGGCATCAGGAAATAGAAATTATATTATAATTTTTTTTTCTTGTTTTCCTCCTCTAAAAACTAGGTGTGTCTTATGGAACGAAAAATACGGTACTTCCATTAACAAAATGTTAAGTCTTTTTATATTTAAACTTTTTGAGTCACCAGCTCCTACTGAGCATGTGCAAGAATTCACAGAATAAAACGTATATGCATTTGTGATTGGCTGATGGCTGTCACATGGTACAGGGGGAGTGGAAATATACATAACTTAAAATTGTCAGAAAAAAAAAAATCTACTAAAGTTCAGACTAAGTGCTATTGCATTGTCTTTTTATCTTGCATTTGTTGATTATGCAAATCTACTGTATTTACTGGTCCTTTAAATACAGTAGAGTGACATAATCAACAAAGGCCTAGTAAAAGGGTAATCCAAATGCACTTACTCTGGAGCAGTACATTTTTATTTTTTTTAGTAATAAATTTGAAATGTCGTCCATTTGCCAGCCCCATGTAGCATGTCAAAGCCATTAGCAAATCAGACTCATATGAGTAGATAACCTGAACTCTTGCACATGCTCAGCAGGAATTGGTGCCTCAAAAAGTGTGCACAATTTGATAATTTAAGTTAATTGGAAAGTTTTTAAAATTGTGTATTCTATCTGAATAATAAAAGAAACAAAATTTGATTTTTAGTTAATTTTACAGTAAATTTGATAATAGAGACTATTATTTTAAAAAGTTCCCAGTTTACTTCTATCCGAAACATCAAAGATTGAGTTTCATTACTCAAAATAAAACAATACGATTGGTGATTCAATCCAGCCAATGAAGAAATGCATATTTAGTATAGTGTCCAGGCATTACAAACTGTACATTATTCCAGTCACTGTAATACTCACATACAGGGCTGAAAAGAAAATATCAATACACATTAGTGACTATAGAAGTGATTATACACTATACCATTAGAGACTATATAAGTGATTATACACAATACATTAGTGATTATAGAAGTTATTATACACAGTGATTATACACTATACATTACATAATAAAGTTATTAATATGTACAAATGTATAGTTACGGAGAGAAAAAATAAATAAAAAAAATAGATTAGCAAAAAGGAATTTCCAAATTAACAGGGAACAAAAAAAAACACACCATCCTAAAAAAATGAAAAAGACCTGGTTGTTAAACAACTGTAAACGTCTACCCTTTCCAATTCTAGATGCGTCATGCAAATTATGATGGCAGCAAGAAAATACAATAACCTGGGGCATTTGCTGTAATTAGTAATGCACAATTTGTTTTAGTTCCTGAACTTGCTTCATATTTATTTAACTCCTTCCTTTCAAGCAAAGCAAACAGTGTACTGCACACTGCAATACAAGGGATAAAATGTTAAATAAAAAAACGCAATTCTATCCAAAATTTAAAAAAAAAAAAAAAGGCAAAAAAAGGAATTTCCAAATTAACAGGGGGAAAAAAAAACAGGGCATTTGTTTAATTAAAATTCACCATTAAAGGGACATTATAATTGGGGTGAGAGCACAGCCCATTGAAAAGGGCGTTTCTACAGCAGGTTTGTATGCAATTAACTTAACTACTTGTCTGAGCATATTCATACAGAAAGACAAGCAATCTACCCGGAACAAACAGCTCAGTGGTTGTTCTATGGCAAGTGGGAGTAGCTTCTTTTAGCCCAATTGTACTTTTCACAGAGGAGAACTTTCCTGAAGTGTATGAAGTCAAGTCAAAAATTCTTTATTAGCATGACATTATTACATGAGTTGCCAAAGTAATATGTTACAATAAAACAGATCAATAACAATTTATAAAGTAGAAGTATAGTGGGTAAATATAACCGTTCATTAAATCTGATTGGGGGTTCTGGTCATGTGACAGTCTGCTACATATTATGCTACTATCCTTGTAGCTTTGTTTTTTTTTCTCCTAAGAGTACACATAGTCTTTCTTGTTCTGACATCTGTGGGAAATCTGTTAATTCTTTCATTATTTTTGGGAAGTATTTATCCCTTAAAGGGACACTGAACCCAAATTTTTTCTTTTGTAATTCAGAAAGAGCATGCAATTTTAAGCAACTTTCTAATTTACTCCTATTATCAATTTTTCTTCGTTCTCTTGCTATCATTATCTGAAAAAGAAGGCATCTAAGCTTTTCTTTGGTTTCAGTACTCTGGACAGCACTTTTTTATTGGTGGATGAATTTATCCACCAATCAGCAAGGACAACCCAGGTTGTTCACCAAAAATGAGCCGGCATCTAAACTTACATTCTTGCATTTCAAATAAAGATACCAAGAGAATGAAGAAAATTTGATAATAGGAGTAAATTAGAAAGGTGCTTAAAATTTCATGCTCAATCTGAATCATGAAAGAAAAATTTTGGGTACAGTGTCCCTTTAAGAGTTTGTATCTTGTACAGTACAAGAGGAAGTGTGCTTCAGTCTATGTCCCCAATGTTACACTCTGCACATTGTCTGGCTGCCCTGGGTCTCCATTTTGTTTGCCATCTGCCAGTCTCTATTTCCAGCTGGTGGTCAGAGATTCTGTATTTAGTGAGTATCTGTCTGTGCTTTGGGTTGGTGTCACTTGTGAGATACTCAGCTAGTTTGTAATCTCTTTGTAGAGACCTGTAACACTCCAGCTTGTTCTGTTGTCCTATCTGTTCCTTCCAGTGACCAGTGTACCTCTCCTTCAGAGCTGTTTGTAAGATGTTTGGTGACACTCTCTAATGGGCTGTGCTTTCGCTGATGCGGCCGTTTGATCCCTTTTTCAGAGGAGAATTGCCTGGTATTTCGGGGCAGGACCAACCTAGTTAGGCGGGATCAGATATACTTCAGGAAAGTTCTCCTCTGTGAAAAGCACAATTGGGCTTAAATAATCTACTCCCAAATGGTAATTGAGCCACAGAACAAGCTACAGAGCTAAGATTGCTTTTCTTTTTCTATTTATTTGTTTGTTTTATGACAATGGGGAAAGTCGCCTTAAAGGGACAATTTACTCAAAAAGATATCTTCCCTTTAATTTTTGTCCCCCGATCCACTTTACCTGCTGGGAGTGTATTAAATTGTTTACAAGTATTTCCTTTACCCTTATAGTGGCATTTGATATAGTTGATTTAGCCTGTGGTATCCCTGCCTATTCTGAAAGTTTCTGGCCTTAGGCCCAAGCTATAGATAAGCTGTGTAAACACAACCAGTTTAAGAAATTACACTCCCAGTGGGGTATAGAAAGGATAAGGTAATAAAAAGTTAATTTTCCATTATTCTCGCCAAGTATTGGTCTTTGGTTTACAGATATAAGATAAAGAATCCTGTATAATTACACATTGTGATAAAGTAATGAGATATAATTTCACCTACAACTCATTTTATTAAGTTGTGGCTTCAAATCACAAAATCATCTATTAAATATACACATATGAAACCTTAAAGGGCCACTGTAAGTAAATATTTTCTATGCCTGTTACTAACAAACTACCCCAAATACGCTTTTTATCAATAGCATTTCATTAACATATCTCTACCGTATATCAGAAATCTTGTCTGCAAATTTAATTGTTTTCCAAACCCACTCCGTGGGTATCCTTTGCTCTGTACCAATCCGTTTACAATACCTAGGTTTCAAAATGGCGCTTTAAACACTAAGTTATTGGTTTAAGTATTTTGAACACTCAGTGCTGAAAAACATAATTTATGTAAGAACTTACCTGATAAATTCATTTCTTTCATATTAGCAAGAGTCCATGAGCTAGTGACGTATGGGATATACATTCCTACCAGGAGGGGCAAAGTTTCCCAAACCTCAAAATGCCTATAAATACACCCCTCACCACACCCACAATTCAGTTTAACGAATAGCCAAGAAGTGGGGTGATAAAAAAGTGCAAAAGCATATAAAATAAGGAATTGGAATAATTGTGCTTTATACAAAAATCATAACCACCACAAAAAAAGGGCGGGCCTCATGGACTCTTGCTAATATGAAAGAAATGAATTTATCAGGTAAGTTCTTACATAAATTATGTTTTCTTTCATGTAATTAGCAAGAGTCCATGAGCTAGTGACGTATGGGATAATGATTACCCAAGATGTGGATCTTTCCACACAAGAGTCACTAGAGAGGGAGGGATAAAATAAAGACAGCCAATTCCTGCTGAAAATAATCCACACCCAAAATAAAGTTTAATGAAAAACATAAGCAGAAGATTCAAACTGAAACCGCTGCCTGAAGTACTTTTCTACCAAAAACTGCTTCAGAAGAAGAAAATACATCAAAATGGTAGAATTTAGTAAAAGTATGCAAAGAGGACCAAGTTGCTGCTTTGCAAATCTGATCAACCGAAGCTTCATTCCTAAACGCCCAGGAAGTAGAAACTGACCTAGTAGAATGAGCTGTAATCCTTTGAGGCGGAGTTTTACCCGACTCAACATAGGCAAGATGAATTAAAGATTTCAACCAAGATGCCAAAGAAATGGCAGAAGCTTTCTGGCCTTTTCTAGAACCGGAAAAGATAACAAATAGACTAGAAGTCTTACGGAAAGACTTAGTAGCTTCAACATAATATTTCAAAGCTCTAACAAGATCCAAAGAATGCAACGATTTCTCCTTAGAATTCTTAGGATTAGGACATAATGAAGGAACCACAATTTCTCTACTAATGTTGTTGGAATTCACAACTTTAGGTAAAAAAATCAAACGAAGTTCGCAACACCGCCTTATCCTGATGAAAAATCAGAAAAGGAGACTCACAAGAAAGAGCAGATAATTCAGAAACTCTTCTGGCAGAAGAGATTGCCAAAAGGAACAAAACTTTCCAAGAAAGTAATTTAAGGTCCAATGAATGCATAGGTTCAAACGGAGGAGCTTGAAGAGCCCCCAGAACCAAATTCAAACTCCAAGGAGGAGAAATTGACTTAATGACAGGTTTTATACGAACCAAAGCTTGTACAAAACAATGAATATCAGGAAGAATAGCAATCTTTCTGTGAAAAAGAACAGAAAGAGCAGAGATTTGACCTTTCAAGGAACTTGCGGACAAACCCTTATCTAAACCATCCTGAAGAAACTGTAAAAAATTCTCGGTATTCTAAAAGAATGCCAAGAAAAATGATGAGAAAGACACCAAGAAATACAAGTCTTCCAGACTCTATAATATATCTCTCTAGATACAGATTTACATGCCTGTAACATAGTATTAATCACAGAGTCAGAGAAACCTCTTTGACCAAGAATCAAGCGTTCAATCTCCATACCTTTAAATTTAAGGATTTCAGATCCTGATGGAAAAAAGGACCTTGCGACAGAAGGTCTGGTCTTAACGGAAGAGTCCACGGTTGGCAAGAGGCCATCCGGACCAGATCCGCATACCAAAACCTGTGAGGCCATGCCGGAGCTACCAGCAGAACAAACGAGCATTCCTTCAGAATCTTGGAGATTACTCTTGGAAGAAGAACTAGAGGCGGAAAGATATAGGCAGGATGATACTTCCAAGGAAGTGATAATGCATCCACTGCCTCCGCCTGAGGATCCCGGGATCTGGACAGATACCTGGGAAGTTTCTTGTTTAGATGAGACACCATCAGATCTATTTCTGGAAGTTCCCACATTTGAACAATCTGAAGAAATACCTCTGGGTGAAGAGACCATTCGCCCGGATGCAACGTTTGGCGACTGAGATAATCCGCTTCCCAATTGTCTATACCTGGGATATGAACCGCAGAGATTAGACAGGAGCTGGATTCCGCCCAAACCAGAATTCGAGATACTTCTTTCATAGCCAGAGGACTGTGAGTCCCTCCTTGATGATTGATGTATGCCACAGTTGTGACATTGTCTGTCTGAAAACAAATGAACGATTCTCTCTTCAGAAGAGGCCAAGACTGAAGAGCTCTGAAAATTGCACGGAGTTCCAAAATATTGATCGGTAATCTCACCTCCTGAGATTCCCAAACTCCTTGTGCCGTCAGAGATCCCCACACAGCTCCCCAACCCGTGAGACTTGCATCTGTTGAAATTACAGTCCAGGTCGGAAACACAAAAGAAGCCCCCTGAATTAAACGATGGTGATCTGTCCACCACGTTAGAGAGTGTCGTACAATCGGTTTTAAAGATATTATTTGAGATATCTTTGTGTAATCCTTGCACCATTGATTCAGCATACAGAGCTGTAGAGGTCGCATGTGAAAACGAGCTAAGGGGATTGCGTCCGATGCAGCAGTCATAAGACCTAGAATTTCCATGCATAAGGCTACCGAAGGGAATGATTGTGACTGAAGGTTTCGACAAGCTGAAATCAATTTTAGACGTCTCTTGTCTGTTAAAGACAGAGTCATGGACACTGAATCTATCTGGAAACCCAGAAAGGTCACCCTTGTCTGAGGAATCAAAGAACATTTTGGTAAATTGATCCTCCAACCATGATCTTGAAGAAACAACACAAGTCGATTCGTATGAGATTCTGCTAAATGTAAAGACTGAGCAAGTACCAAGATATCGTCCAAATAAGGAAATACCACAATACCCTGTTCTCTGATTACAGACAGAAGGGCACCGAGAACCTTTGTAAAAATTCTTGGAGCTGTAGCTAGGCCAAACGGCAGAGCCACAAACTGGTAATGCTTGTTCAGAAAAGAGAATCTCAGGAACTGATAATGATCTGGATGAATCGGAATATGCAGATATGCATCCTGTAAATCTATCGTGGACATATAATGCCCTTGCTGAACAAAAGGCAAGATAGTCCTTATAGTTACCATTTTGAACGTAGTTATCCTTACATAACGATTCAATATTTTTAGATCCAGAACTGGTCTGAAGGAATTCTCCTTCTTTGGTACAATGAAGAGATTTGAATAAAACCCCATCCCCTGTTCCGGAACTGGAACTGGCATAATCACTCCAGCCAACTCTAGATCTGAAACACAATTCAGAAATGCTTGAGCTTTCACTGGATTTACTGGGACACGGGAAAGAAAAAATCTCTTTGCAGGAGGTCTCATCTTGAAACCAATTCTGTACCCTTCTGAAACAATATTCTGAATCCAAAGATTGTGAACAGAATTGAACCAAATTTCTTTGAAAAAACGTAACCTGCCACCTACCAGATGAGCTGGAATGAGGGCCGCACCTTCATGTGGACTTAGAAGCAGGCTTTGCCTTTCTAGCAGGCTTGGATTTATTCCAGACTGGAGATGGTTTCCAAACTGAAACTGCTCCTGAGGATGAAGGATCAGGCTTTTGTTCTTTGTTGAAACGAAAGGAACGAAAACGATTATTAGCCCTGCTTTTACCCTTAGATTTTTTATCCTGTGGTAAAAAAGTTCCTTTCCCACCAGTAACAGTTGAGATAATAGAATCCAACTGAGAACCAAATAATTTGTTACCCTGGAAAGAAATGGAAAGTAGAGTTGATTTAGAAGCCATATCAGCATTCCAAGTCTTAAGCCATAAAGCTCTTCTAGCTAAAATAGCTAGAGACATAAGCCTGACATCAACTCTGATAATATCAAAAATGGCATCACAGATAAAATTATTAGCATGCTGAAGAAGAATAATAATATTATGAGAATCATGATCTGTTACTTGTTGCGTTAAAGTTTCCAACCAAAAAGTTGAAGCTGCAGCAACATCAGCCAATGATATAGCAGGTCTAAGAAGATTACCTGAACACAGATAAGCTTTTCTTAGAAAGGATTCAATTTTCCTATCTAACGGATCCTTAAAGGAAGTACCATCTGACGTAGGAATAGTAGTACGTTTAGCAAGGGTAGAAATAGCCCCATCAACTCTAGGGATTTTGTCCCAAAATTCTAATCTGTCAGACGGCACAGGATATAATCGCTTAAAACGTTTAGAAGGAGTAAATGAATTACCCAATTTATCCCATTCTTTGGAAATTACTTCAGAAATAGCATTAGGAACAGGAAAAACTTCTGGAATAACCACAGGAGATTTAAATACCTTATCTAAACGTTTAGAATTAGTATCAAGAGGACCAGAATCCTCTATTTCTAAAGCAATTAGTACTTCTTTAAGTAAAGAACGAATAAATTCCATTTTAAATAAATATGAAGATATATCAGCATCAATCTCTGAGACAGAATCCTCTGAACCAGAAGAATCATCAGAATCAGAATGATGATGTTCATTTAAAAATTCATCTGTAGGAAGAGAAGTTTTAAAAGATTTTTTATGTTTACTAGAAGGAGAAATAACAGACATAGCCTTCTTGATGGATTCAGAAACAAAATCTCTATGTTATCAGGAACATTCTGCACCTTAGATGTTGAAGGAACTGCAACAGGCAATGGTACTTTACTAAAGGAAATATTATCTGCATTAACAAGTTTGTCATGACAATTAATACAAACAACAGCCGGAGGAATAGCTACCAAAAGTTTACAGCAGATACACTTAGCTTTGGTAGGTCCAGCACTAGACAGCGATTTTGCTGAAGTATCTTCTGACTCAGATGCAACGCGAGACATCTTGCAATATGTAAGAGAAAAAACAACATATAAAGCAAAATTGATCAAATTCCTTAAATGACAGTTTCAGGAATGGGAAAAAATGCCAAAGAACAAGCTTCTAGCAACCAGAAGCAATGAAAAATGAGACTTAAATAATGTGGAGACAAAAGCGACGCCCATATTTTTTTAGCGCCAAATAAGACGTCCACATTATTTGGCGCCTAAATGCTTTTGGCGCCAAAAATGACGCCACTTCCGGAACGCCGACATTTTTGGCGCAAAATAACGTCAAAAAATGACGCAACTTCCGGCGACACGTATGACGCCGGAAACTGAAAGATTTTTTGCGCCAAAAAAGTCCGCGCCAAGAATGACGCAATAAAATGAAGCATTTTCAGCCCCCGCGAGCCTAACAGCCCACAGGGAAAAAAGAGTCAAATTTTTGAAGGTAAGAAAAAATGATTAATTCAAATGCATTATCCCAAATATGAAACTGACTGTCTGAAAATAAGGAATGTTGAACATTCTGAGTCAAGGCAAATAAATGTTTGAATACATATATTTAGAACTTTATAAACAAAGTGCCCAACCATAGCTTAGAGTGTCACAGAAAATAAGATTTACTTACCCCAGGACACTCATCTACATGTTTGTAGAAAGCCAAACCAGTACTGAAACGAGAATCAGTAGAGGTAATGGTATATAAATAAGAGTATATCGTCGATCTGAAAAGGGAGGTAAGAGATGAATCTCTACGACCGATAACAGAGAACCTATGAAATAGACCCCGTAGAAGGAGATCACTGCATTCAAATAGGCAATACTCTCCTCACATCCCTCTGACATTCACTGCACGCTGAGAGAAAAACCGGGCTCCAACTTGCTGCGGAGCGCATATCAACGTAGAATCTAGCACAAACTTACTTCACCACCTCCATAGGAGGCAAAGTTTGTAAAACTGAATTGTGGGTGTGGTGAGGGGTGTATTTATAGGCATTTTGAGGTTTGGGAAACTTTGCCCCTCCTGGTAGGAATGTATATCCCATACGTCACTAGCTCATGGACTCTTGCTAATTACATGAAAGAAATAGTGGGCAGGATAACGTGACATCATCGGCGAATAAAAGATATAACTTTTAGAACGTTATGAAACTTCGTTTTGGAGAAAATATAGGTCAGTAGGTTTTAATTAATGTTTATTAACTTAAATATGTTAGTTGTTTAGCTTAAAAATTATAACAGAAAGTAATCCTTTAAAGAGCAAGTTCTCATACATTTTATACTCTGCAGCTGGTAAAAAGAAAAAAAAAAAAAAAGTGTAATTGGGGAAAACAATTTTACAGTATACTGTCCCTTTAAGGGTGATGGAGGAAACCAGACGTGGACTCCTTGCCCAGTATGGCTGCATCTCACTATCGAGGGCCAAGGCAGGCCAAAACGATAGTCTGGGGGTTACCATATCCTTTGTTCAGTATTTCAGGGCTGGACTGACTTTGTTAGGTGGGATAAGACTGATATACTTCAGGAAAGTTCTCCTCTGTGAAAAGCACAAGTGGGCTAAAAGAAGCTACTCCAAGGTGGTAACCAGGCCATAGAACAAGCCACTGAGCGGTTGTTCGTTCCGCGCTTCTCTGAGGTATGTATTTGTATTAGCATATTGTCTCTTAAAGGGATATAAAACAGGTCTGTTTCATTGTTGAAATAAATACATGGCAGCTTCAACAGGGAAAATCAGATACTTCATATAACAAAATAAAGGCAAAGAAGCTACTTGTAAACAATTTACTATAGCAAAACAACTCTGCTGAAGTTCATTCGTTATTATGTTGACCCGTTAATCAGAGGACGCTGAAATATTAAAATAATGCATCTTTGTTTCGTACAATGTTAAAAAGTACACGCAGTTAAATCACGCTGTATCCCAGCGAGCACGCCATCCGATGCGTTTCGCATACCGCTTTTTTCTTCTTTGAAAAAAGGGGAGTGTTTAAAAAAGTACATTATACACTAGCCTTTACTTTACATAAATGTTTTGTAGATGATCCATTTATATAGCCTATACAGCTTTTAAATTTTTTTAAAATGTATTGTTTTGCTTATTTTGAAATAACATTGCGCTGATTTTCAGACTCCTAACCAAGTCCCAAAGTTTTAGGAGAATACTGATGTATACCTACTCCAGCTTGCTCCTGTTTGTGTAAAGGGTATTTTCATATAAGGGGGAGGGGGGGTCTGATATTTCCCACTTGCAGTGGGTGTTCCAGCAACCTTTTTAAGCAGAGCTAAACTGGAGCTTCTAAGTAAGCTTATAAAAGATTTTATATTGGATTTTTATATCTGTATCTGAACATATTCTTTATAGTAATGTCTATTACATGCAGTTATATGAAAATGGATGTATACTGTCCCTTTAACCACCTTTTTTGTAGGAATTCAACAGTTATGTGCAAGCAGTTGTACAATAATAAAATGTTCTAACACAATAGAGCATTTTATTTTTGCATTATGTTCCTTAAAAGAAGCCTTAAGAAAAACTATGCTTAAAATATATATGACCAGCAAACACTGTTTTTAGTGCATTTGTTTATTATTAACCCCTTAATGACCACAATGTACCCTGTATGTCACTGGTTGTTAAGGTTTTTTTCAGAACATAATAGCACAAGTCTAGCAAGAACACGCTATTAATGCACTCCCTCCAGCAGGCTTTGTGGAATAGAGCAGTCTCAACGCTGGTGGCAAGACCGCGCTATAAAACAATCAAGTCCCAAAAAAAGGCCAGCGACATACAGGGTACGTCGCTGGTCCTTAAGGGGTTAAATTCAATATCTGTGGCTCCGGTGGGGTTCAATGGTCAGGTTGACACTTAACACACCAATCAGAGGCTTGCAGGGCTCCAAGATCAGCAACTGACAATCTCAGTAAAAAAAAAACTAAAAAAATTAAATCCAGCTTAGCACTCAAAGGGTTAACATATTACACTATTTAAAAAAACAAACAAACAAAAAAAAAAAAAACTTGGAAAAGTTAGGCGATTACCTTTCCAAGTGTGGGTCTTGGGGGTCTGTAGCTGCTTAGATGCCCGAGATACAGGCTTCTAAGCAGCATGCTTCCTTTCCCTATACTTTGTATTGTCAATTTTAAATAAAGTTGCACGGTGACGTCACCGCACGTAACGGGAAGCCCCTGCGATGCCTGTCACTATACCGGCACGATCGCCGGGGTGGGAGTCGGTAGGAGCCCCCAGATAGCAAAAAAGATGGTTGCGTGCTAGCGACGGCTCTGAGCCATCGTTGGCACTCAAGGGGTTAAATAAAAACTGCACCTTTAACCGAAAATATTTTGCTAAGTATATTAGTAAGCCTGATCCATGCTAAAAAAAAAATCTGACAGATTTACAGGAAACTTTTTTAATAAAATCAAAACAGTGATGCAGAATTCTGCAGTCCCTTTAAAAGAAACCTGTTGCAAAATAAAAAGGTTTAGCTTATTTATATCACAGTACATCAGTTACCTGTGTTACACTTGGAACCATTTTCAGGCTGGTAACCATGTTTAAGATGACCTCGATTAAAACAATGTCGTATAAAAAGGACTTTACTAAGGCATATAAAATAAACCTGTTATGCGGCTTCAAGTCCCAGTACATCAGGAAGTGACAATAAAAGTAATTGTAAAAATTAAAAAAATGAAAAGACAAAAATGCTAAGATATGCTGTGCATTTCAGGTGGTAAACTGTGCTTTGTTGCTCTTTTCCTTATTATACCAGTTAATTTAAAAATATTTAGCTTAGACTTTTAACAACTCGTTCCTAATTTCTTACATTCTGCAAATAGTTGCGGCTTGTCACCCAATTATAATCAAAGCCTCATGGCTCACTATAATCAATGTCCAAGTAGTGAGGCAGATGCACAAATGTGTTACCCTTGCATCCGCACGCATTCACACATGCATAGACTATCCACAGAGGGATTTCCAATGATGTATCAGTAAGCAGTGAATCGGAACTCTTGTTCCAATTCACTGTTTACTTCTATGGCCGTCTCATTTTTTCTCCAGATTTGCACAGATCGTAGTGTGGGGATCTTTTACAGGAATCAATCCAGCTATGAAAATATCCAAAGAGCACGAGTCGCCGCTTACTTCTGCATTCGGATCCTCACAAAGGATCCAAATACACATCCCTACTGCCCATGTGTGTTAGTTCTCATTCTAGGAAGCATGCCCTTACTAATACATACAGAGCAGGTGGGACCACGCTATATGGTCACTACACCCCAAAAATAACATTCAAGAGTGCGTAGTCAACAACGATGTAGAGAAAAAATATATGTATTTTTATATATAAAAATACATATATTTAAATGTAATGTAGAGAAATGTATAAATGTAGAGATTATATATCTCTCTATATATCTATATATATATATATATATATATATATATATCTATATATATATATATATATATCTCTATCTATCAGGGTGCCAGGAATCAGACTGAGACGAGAAGTGCAAAAATAATCACACCTTTATTAATAGCAAAAAATAAAAAGTCCACAAGTGTAATAACAAGCCAGGAGTCAAAACTAGAGCTGGTAGTCAGACAAGCCGAGTCAGGAGCCAAAGCGAGTAGTCAGACAAGCTGGAATCAGGAACAAGGAGAGTCAGGAACCAGGAGGGACGTCAGACAGCCAGGTAATACACAGAAGCTCTCACAAACAGGTCTGAGACAACGCAAGGGCAAAGCATACTTAACAAAGGCCCTTTAAATAATAAGTGATGACATCACAATTCTGAGACTGCATCCTGTCTCACATGGATGATGTAAACCAGGCTGGCCATAAAAGAAAGTACAGGATGTGAGCAGCATCTCCCAGAGTGCACCAAAGTCAGCAAGAGAGGTGAGTAAAATGGCTGCCAGCCGCACATGGCAAACAAGTCAGGAAAAAACCCTGACAATATGCGAAACGCGTCAGATGGAATGCTGGCTGGGATACAGCATGATTTAACTGTGAATGCACTTAATCTTTATTGAAGAGATACCCAATTAGGTGTCTGGAGCACTAGAAGGCAGGAAATAGTGCTTCCATCTAGTGTTCTTGCAAAACTGCTGCCATATAATGCTCCCGATATGTGCACACTCCTGAGCTTACTTCCCTGCAATTTAACAAAAGATACCAAAAGAACAAAGACAACTTTATATATAGGAGTAAATTAGAAAGTGGTTTAAAACTGCATGATCTATCTCAATCATGAAAGAAAAATAATTAGGAGTCATTCAATTGTATTTAGGTCATAAAATAAAAAATCCAAGAAGAAATATCATAAAATCAGACGTTTTAGGGGTAATCGAGAACTTGAACTGAGAAACTAGGATTATGCAGCAGTATTTACTGGATAATAGAAACTGACTTTGCACAGGTTCACCATGATATACATTAGTACAAGGTATTTGTGTCAGGCCACATCCTTCTGTTTGTTACTTCTCTTTACAGCGTCTTAAAGGGCCATTCCAGACAAAATTGGAAACCACATGGGTGCATTCCGGTATTGAACAGAAGCATTTCTGTAATATACATGCATTAGCAAAAATGCTTCTAATAAAAGCTATAGCGGTTTCAAAAGTGTATTTAAGTATGCACCGTGCACCAGCATTTTAAACACAGCACGTGCTCAGAGAGCCTAAGGTGCATGAATCATCTGGTAATGACTCAATTTGTTAAATTGCTGACATGATACAAACCCCACTGGTGCTCAGAGCAACTGCAGTAATTAAAATGCTGGTGCACTGTGAATATCTAGCTATGCTTCACATGAACATGCACAGAAAAATGCTAAGTGATAACTTTTACTAAACGCATTTTTGCCAATACATGTATATTACAAATATGCCCCTATTTAAAGATGTATTTCATCTATGTGCATTTAAATTTGACCGGAATTGCTCTTTAAAGGGATAAACATACATAAATCATATCTAAGTAACTAAACCTACATACAAAATAAATGATTGAACAATGCAATTGTATTAAATGAACACTAAATTCAAAATTAAAAAAAAAAAAGTTTAATTATGCACATAAACCATACAGTTAAAAAAACAAACAAAAAAAAAACAACTTTCCAATATACTTCCTTTGTGTGCACACTTTCTGGGACTCCAGCTCCTACTGAGTATGTAAAAAAAAGTGCACAATATATGAATATGTTCAGTGTGTGCTATCGCAATGTCTTTTTAGTGTATATGTGTTGATTATTCAATTCTACTGTATTTAGTGGTATTTTACTGATTTGCAAAACTACTTAAACACCCGATGAGTATGTTTATGATTAGTGCTAGCTGTAAATGAGTCACTGTGTAGTAACTATCTGGATTAGGCAATCTGCACTCCATCTATACTTCAGAAGCCTATAACTCTAGCCCAGTCTTGTTAGTGACCACTACACCATTATCTTCATATAAACAACTTCATATAAATATTACTAGCATCTTATCAACAAATATAAACACGTTTACAGGTCACTTTAAAAGTAACTAAAAAGAAAATAAAAAGGGCAACACGTCAGCTAAACGTAAATTGAAATACCACATATACATTTATGATAAAATGTCACACATATAACCTCACGTATATGAGCTTCATTGCCAATGATCAGTAATTGTGCTGCCCTCACTTTTTCCATTACAAATTATTTGTTACATGCAAAGCTTTGAAGTGTAAGCAAAATAACGTCAGCTGTTTGATTTATCCTTAAACACAACAGGCCACATGCAAAGGCTGTAATAGCATAAACAAAGCAGATCACCACGTAGCACCAAACAGGGCTAATGCTAAAAATTACAGGATTTGCATATTTTAACCACATTGGCTGCCACTGAGGGGTGCATTGTGTTTCAAACTTCACAAGCAGCTAAGGTGCCAATACTATAAAATAAAAAAAAAAATCAGGACAACTCAATGAAGTAGAATTACATAATTAACAAGTGCATAATAAAAAAAAGACAATGCAATAACACTTACTCTGAATTTCAAATAAAGCAGTAGATTTTTTTTCTGACAAATTTATTTTCACTCCTATTATCCGGCCCCTTGTATCATGTGACAGACATCAGCCAATCACAGACTAGTATACGTATACCCAGTGAGCTTGTGCACATACTCGGTAGGATCTTGTTCCCCAGAGAGTGTGTATAATTAAAGACTGTACAAAATGTGATAATGGAAGGAAATTGGACAAATGTCTTAAAACTGCATGCTCTATCTGAATCATAAAAGTTTATTTTGACTTGAGTGTCCCTTTAAGGGAAAGTGTACCCTAAATTTTTTGCCCCATTAATTTGTTCCCAATGATCCGTTTTACCATCTGGAGTGTATTCAATTTTCAATTGTTCTCTCTAAGTTATTGGGCTCTGGTATACAGACAGGTTATCTGATTTCCATGGAAGCTCAACCCATTTTGATGGGCTGTGGTTGCAAAGAACAAAAATAGCTATTTCAAATACAAATATAAACCAAAAGGAGCAACGTTCTCATGCATTTTATACTTTGCTGCTGGTATAAAAAGGTCATTGGAAACACATTAAGTTAAAGGGACTATCTACGATATACTTTTTGTTTTAAAAAGATACATAATCCCTTTATTAACCATTCCCCAGTTTTGCATAACCAACAGAGTTATATTAATATACATTTTACCTCTGATTACCTTGTATCTAGGCCTCTTCTGACAGCCCCCTGATCACATGACTTTGTATTTAATATCTATTGACTTGCATTTAGTATTGTGTTGACTGTTAAATAACTCCTCGTGCCTGAACACAGTATTATCGATATGGCCCACATGAACTAACAGTATCTTGTTGTGAAACGCAATTACAAAAATCATGTGATAGGAAGTGGCCTTCAAGGGCTTAGAAATTAGCATATGAGCCTACCTAGGTTTAGTTTCAACTAATAATACCAAGAGAACAAAGCAAATTTGATAAAAGTAAATTGGAAAGTTGATTAAAATTACAAGCCCTATCTGAATAATGAAAGTTTAATTTTGACTAGACTGTCCATTTAAAAACAATTTTACAGTACACTGCCCTTTTAAGGGGAGGGATTGTTTTGGTAGATGTCATCCATGAACACCTCCTTTAAATTTGACTAAAATAGCATAAATTGGTGATGACACATATATTTCAAATGTAGGACTCAAACAATTATATGGAAACCATGCACAGTTTTTTTTTGTTTTTTTTATACAACGTATATATACTTTGGGCTAGATTTATGAAAGCTGAGGCAGACAGGGGCGCGTATACGCGCCCCTGTCAGCCTCAGATCGCCAGTGGCGGGGCGAAATTACCCGCAGGTATTCGCCATTGCACACAAGCGCAATTTTGCGCTCACGTGCAATCCTGCCCACGCACAGCCAATCACGCGCGGGCAGGAGCTGTCAATCTCCTCGGTCTGACTAGACAGAGGAGATTGAATTTAGCCACATTAGAGGTGGCAAAGAGGTTAGGAAAGCGGCGGTCTAGTGACCGCTGCTTGATAAATGACGGCGAGCAAGTTCTTGTGAGAACTTGCAGCCATAGGGCTTTAATAAATCTAGCCCTTTATGCGGTACAAAGCCCATCGTCACAGCTGCAAATTAGACAACGGTATGTAGCAGGTTTATGCTTGTGAAACCTTCCATGTGCTTTTAACACTTTCAGAATTTAAAAAATCCACAATTTTTAGACAAACTAAAGAAAAAGGTCAACTTAAATAATGAAAGTATAGTACAAAGTTGTTTAACTATGCATAATTAAGCATGTTACATTACAATCTCAGTGTTTACTGCCCCCTTAAACACAACTAGCAGGATCAGCAATGCTGTAATGTGTAAGAACATCCAATTGTTGTATGTAATGTTTTATTTGGAATGTCCCTTTAAAGAGATATGAAACCCACATTTTTATGATTCAGATAGAGCATGCAGTTTTAAACAACTTTCTAATTTACTTCTATTATCATATTTTTCTTCATTCTTTTGGTATCTTTTGTTTAAAAAAACGTAGATGTAGGCGGAGTGTACATGTATCTGAACCACTATATGGTAGCAGTTTTGCAAGAGCTTTAGATGGCATAACTATTTCCTGTCATGTAATGCTCCAGACAGCTAATTTGATAATATAAAGTAAATTATAATTTTTCTGTCTGAATCAAAGAAGAAAAAAATGTTGGGTTTTATATCCCTTTAAAGGGACACTCAATCAAAATTAAACTTTCATTATTCAGATAGAGCATGCCATTTTAAACAACTTTCCAATTTACTTCCATTAACTAAATGTGCACAGTCTTTTTATATTTAAACTTTTTGAGTCACCAGATCCTACTGAGCATGTGCAAGAATAAGTGTGTATGCATTTGTGAATGGCTGATGGCTGTCACATGGTACGTGTATGCATTTGTTATTGGCTGATGGTTGTCACATGGTACGGGGGAGTGGAGAAAGACATAACTTTTAAAATTGTCAGAAAAAAAATCTACTAGACATTTGAAGTTCAGACTAAGTGCTATTGCATTGTCTTGTTATCTTGCTTTTGTTGATTATGCAAATCTACTGTGTTGACTAGTCCTTTAAGCATTTTTAAAATAAAAAAAGACAACACAGATATAAATTGCTCATTTCATAGAACTGTACAAACTTTTACATTTGCAGAAAAAAAAATACACTGATCAATTCATGCCATTTGTTTACTAGAAATAAAAAAAAACACAATAAAAAGATATAAAGGGCAATTTGCAAGTAGGATCTAGATAACAGAACAGCAGTAATGTGTGTAATTGGTTACAGGGTGACCATAACACCTCTCTTGTCATAGCGCAGGGATTTACACTTTACAAAATCTTTTGATGGTGTAAAACTTCACACATCAGACAAAAAAAAAAAAAAGATGCTTTACAAATGCACTGAGTAATCTCATTTATTGCTTTGAACAGGAAAGTTAAAACTTTAAATCCTACCCTCCTGCTTGCAGTGAAAAAGAGATCCATACCAGCTATGCTTTATGATTCAGATAGAACGTCATTATCTAAACGTGCACAATCTTTTTAAATGCATAATTTCTGGGACACCAGCTCCTACATATGCATTTTGTGATTGGCTGGTGGCTGTCACACATGATACAAAAGGGAAGAGAAATGGAACAAACTGAAATTTGTCAGAAAAAAAAAAATCTACTACTCATTTGAAATTCAGATTAAGTGCTTTTGTATTGTCTTTGTATCATGCATATTAATTATGCAAATATATTGTATTTAAAAGGGACAGTTAACCAAAAATTATATTTCCCAATCATCCATTTTACCTGAGTGTATTAAACGGTTTACAAATAGCTCCATTCCCTTTATTTCGGGATTTGAAATAGTCGATTTAGCCTGGGGTATCCCTACCTATATTGAAGTTTCTAGGTTATTGACAAACGGGAACCACAGCCGGCAGAGGAATTACACTCCCACTGGGGTGTAGAAGAGAGAAAGTAATAACATTAATTGTCCATTGCTCTCTACAAGTATTAGGCTTTGCTTTACAAACAGATATAAGATAAGGAAGCATGTGTGTGTACACAAAGTGATAACATAATGAGATCTGATTTTATCTGCAAGCTCAGCCCAGCAACATCATTGATCTGTGAATGTTCACCACTTCTGTCACAGGGTGCAAGAATATGTGAGCTCCAAGATGACAGTGCCCAGTATGAAACTGCAAAGCTTCACCAACTGACACCTGTAAAGGGTTAAAATCAGAGAATGGATTTGAAGAGAACTGCGTTTACAGAAGGAAAAGTAACACTGAGTAGTAACTATGCTTGCTATTGTAGTTCTACCCATAAAAGTAATATCCCTTTAAATTAGAGATTCATAACTGAATAGTGAATATCCCATAAAGTATTTGCATTTTGAATCTCTATGCAATGTAAAGAAATCTGTTCGATGGGTGCTTTCTATGACATATAAAATGCTATTGGAACAAACTGTCATCTTTTGTCAAAAAGTGGGAAATTTAAAGGGACAGTCTAGTCAAAAAAAAAACTTTCATGATTCAAATAGGGCATGTCATTTTAAACAACTTTCCAATTTACTTTTATAATCAATTTTGCTTTGTTCTCTTGGTATTCTTAGTTGAAAGCTAAACCTAGGAGGCTCATATGCAAATTTCTTAACCCTTGAAGGCTGCCTCTTATCTGAATGCATTTTAAAAAAAATCTCAACTAGAGGGTGTGAGTTCATTTGTGCCATATAGATAACATTGAGCTCACGTCTGGAGTTACCTAGGAGTCAGCACTGATTGGCTCAAAGTCTGTTTATTAATATAACAGTGTTGGCTATGCAAAACTGGGGAATGGGTAATAAAGGGATTATCTATCTTTTTAATCAATAAAAATTCTGGTGTAGACATTTTCCTGACAGTAAAAGGCTGGCAAAAATATGTTTAAAGATATGAGCAAACCCTATTCCTCCATATGAATATCAGGAGGTACAGGTGATACGACGAATCCTCAGTGTTGAACAGATTGTGGGATGGTAGGTAAAATAGGTCTCATATAGTGACATTGTCCCAAGATACAACTTTATTGGAAGGAGATGGTGAAAGTAATGAAAAAAGCAACCTTTATTAAAAAAAAAACAAATTAGACTCACTCGTATTACCATTATATAAAATTACCCCCTTCAAAATGCACACTGCTGCTTATGATAAATTGTGCTAAAAAAATTGTTCCACAAACTATGGAAAGAAAAAATCCCCAAAGTTCAAGAATGGATACAGAATGTATCTGATGTTGAAACTAGAAAGTACCACTACTGTGTCTCTAAAAGGCTGGATGACTTATGCAATAAATTTCATGTGGGAAGATTATATTTCTCACAATTAAGTCTCACATACTAAAGCTTTATTTATATGTACTAGAGCACTTTTTTAAAGGGACAGTTTACCCAAAAAACTCTCTCTCCTTTAATTTGTTCCCAACAAACCTGCGGAGCTTATTACATTGTTTACAAATAGCTCCTTAGCCTTTTTATTGGCATTTTAAATAACTGATTTAGCCTGTAGTATCCCTACCTATACTGAGGGGTTTCTATAGCTAGGTATAGGCTATTGAGAAACTATGTAAACAGACAGCAGAATGAATTACACTCATTGTGGGAGGTGGAAGAGGATCTTTAAAATGTTCATTTTCAATTGTTCTAAGTATTGTACAGAGACAGAGACAAGAAAGGGATGCATTTGAGTGATAAGATATAAAGCTCTGATCTGTCTGCAAGCCTAGCCTATTTTGATGGGCTGTGGTTTTGAAGAGCAAATCCAGCTATTTATTTTGCAC
>NC_069504.1:97243099-97328099 GCF_027579735.1 Bombina bombina
CAGAAACCAGCTCTGCTCAGTTTTCTTCTGCCACTAATTTTCTTTATTCTTCATTTATTTATAAACATATACAATAGCCTGGTTCCTAAAAAATACATTTTACTTTATGTTAATGAACAAACACATTGTTTTAGAAGTATTATTTGTGCAATACTTTGTTCCCTTTCACTCACTAAAAATGTATCTATACAGTAGGTATATATATACTGTACTAGTAAAGTAAAGGTTAGTAATTTTCTCGTCAGTAATGATTTTTTTTTTTTTTTAAATACTTCATTTTGAAGCCAACTTTTAAAAACAAACAATCACTACACAAATCCAAAAGAAATATAGGGCAAAAAAAAAAAAAAGTCACTGTCGAAGGAAGTTTTCTGACGAGCTATAAATATTGAAGTTTTTCTACTGGAACATAGATCAGTTCCAAGGAAGGGGTCTTTGTGTATACTCAGGTCTCATGTCTTAAAAATAAAAACACAACTTTTCACATACCAGCCTTTAAGTTAAAATGGAAAAAAAAGTTTGTATAGATTGCGTGAAACTCAAATATTTATCTAAGTTATATGGCAATAAACACTACACTCCATCTGCTTTCCTTAATGACTGTAGCAATACATTTACACACCTTTAACCAGAAGTTTGGTGTGATCACCCCTACACCACACCCTATTATTAGCATTCACTGCAGTTGGGGTACATCATGTTGAAAGTAATTAAACCTTTATTCAACTAATGAGTTTCCTAAACATAACAAAGCACATCTGTGTAACCCATTCATAGCACAGTAAATACTTAACCCTTTACATAGCAAAGCCCAAGTGGTTCTCGCCTGCATAAATCCTGCAGTGGGCAATAGGGCAATCCAAGCAGATTCAGCCCTTTCTAACAATCAAGTGGTGAATTTAAGAATAAAAAAATAAATGCCCTGCCGCACCCTTTTCTAAACCATGCATTATAAAGGCATACATCATATTGCAACAATCTTAGATGTCAGAGGCCTGCAAAGGAAATCATCTATGACAACAAAATAAAGGGGGAGAGTCAGCAGTTATGTGCTCCACTGTAATGATGCACACAACAGGTCTATATACACAATAGCAGCTGCACCACAGAGTTGGGTTACCAGGCAGCAATCACTTATTCTGCATACCTAGTAGCAGCAGTTTGACCTCTCGGGCAGCTTTCTCTCCATCCTCCCTTAGGTTCCTGTCGATCATTTTACTCCTTTCAACCGCCGCCTTGTCTTCGGCGCTCAGTGTACATCCCATGGTGAGCGAGCTCCGTGTAATCCAACGATAACAGACAGGGGCACCGGCTGAAAATGCCCAGCGTGGCAGTAAATAAACCCCAGGTGATCAGAGGCCAGCTCAGTGCTGATGCTATGGGCGTGCGGGGCAGAGCTCTCAACCAGCCCAGAGACAGCAATCAGCGGCCACTCAAGGTATCCCCAACAGTGTCCCTCTGTCTCATGCACAGCACGCAGTCCCCTCCCCTTCCTCCCTCAATTGCTCCCCACGCCCCGTGTCTCCTTCATGATTGCATAGCTCCGCTTTGCACCCTTAAGGTGGTATTACTCAGTTGTTGATGGCAGAGACGGAATGTTTGAATCATTTTCTTTTAAAACAGAGCAACATTTGAACACATTCATTTATGCAGTTTTTAAGTTGATATTATCACTATTGGAATGTGTTTGTGCAGAATTCATCGCATATGTATTTATGGTGCAACAACTTTTAACATTTGACCCCAATACTACATGGCTCACTAAAAAAAAATATGATTATGCAAATTATTATAATACACATTAAATGACCTTTATAAATAAAAATAGTAGTGTATCGTGTTGCTTTCTCTGCCCTTTTGTACTTTGTGATATGTGCTTTACATTTTAAAATACAAGTCACACACCTGACCTGTTATACTGTGTGCAACTATGGGCAATGTGCATCTGGTTTGTTTGTAGAAGTGATACTATTCATGCAGAACATAACCTATAATAGCTAATTATATTTAACACTTCAGTATTTCTAAACCCAATACATTTGTATATATAAAGCACCAGTTAATTATGCAGAGCACTGCTGTTGGTTTCAGAACATAACATAGATGACATAGTAGTTGAGAAGGCAGACAGCATCAGAGGGTATGGAACATACATTAGGAAATATACAGGTGTTTGTACCTTGCTAAAAAAAAAAAAAAGCTTCTTTACTTATTGGAAAGAGTGCAGCTTGCTCATGTTGTTTTTGTGATATTGCCGGAGCAAGGGGATTGCTCTGCAAACAGGCACCTAATATAATATCTTCATTGTTTGCTGTGGATTGAAAGTGGATTGGGAGTGCTACATGACTGCTGCATTGATTTAAAGGGCCATTATACACTCATTTTTTCTTTGCATAAATGTTTTGTAGATGATCTATTTATATAGCCCATGAAGTTTTTTTTTAAAAAAAATGTTTAGTTTTGCTTATTTTTAAATAACATTGCTCAGATTTTCAGACTCCTAACCAAGCCCCAAAGTTTTATGTGAGTACTGATGTATACCTTCTCCAGCTTGCTCCTGTTTGTGTAAAGGGTCTTTTCATATGCAAAAGAAGGGGGAGGGGGGAAAAGTGTCTTATTTCCACTTGCAGTGGGCTTTCCATCTACCTTTTCAACAAAGCTAAACTGAAAGCTTCTAAGTAAGTTTTTAAACAGTTTTATACTGGATTTTTATATCGGTATCTGTGCATCTTATTTTTTATAGTAGTGTCTATTACATGCAGTTATATGAAAATGAGTGCATACTGTCCCTTTAAGTGTCCAGTTAATGGATATATGAGGTGATTCTGTACAACTCTAAATATAAGAAATATACTGTATGTGATAGCTGTTTACTGGATATCTATCCATATGTAATCCTTGTTTTTGTATAGATTCTTGTGTGATTTTTGTCTGTTGCATCAATTGCAGTTTTTGCACCAAACCTTATAAAGACTGCCAATTCCAGCTAGGCAAAATGCAGCATATTTCTCTGTGCAGGTGTGTTCTCCAGGTGAGGAACACAAGAACGCCAACCAATATTTTGCACGTATCGCAAGGAGTAGTTGTACCAGATGGTCACTTCACATTCTGCTTTCCTGCTGAAACTGTGCTAGATAGAGATTTACAACAAGACAAATTAACCTCTATCTATCTATTGGGTTCTTGTAAAGCGCAGCTATTCACCCGTAAGGGTCTCAAGGCGCTGAGGGATGCAGTTCAGTCGAAGAGCCAGGTCTTGAGGTCCTTTCTCAACTTAGTTAGGGTGGTCGCTTGTCTGAGGTGCAGTGGGAGGGTGTTCCAAGTCTTGGCTGCCAGGTGAGAGAACCTCAAGAACTGGGGTAGTTTGCACATCAAAGAATTAACATTTGTTTCTTTTTCATGCTTGATTTAATCTTACTCGTTTAAAGTGATTGTAAACTTTAACAAATTAAAGGCCAGTATCAAATAATAATCTTAAAAACAGGGGCACTTTAATTAATTAAAGTTTACAAAGACGCTTATTTTTAAAAAATACTTACCTTTGCGTTATGGTAAACATAACGCTGATCCTCTGCCCGAATCTCCTGCTTTCGTTAGCATATGGATGACGAATCCAGCTTCCTCCAATCAACCCTGTTATTTGCCCTTAAACACAGTTTTCTGGGCTCACTAATGCAAAAGCCAGTCTGGAAAAATCTTGTAAATGGGAATATGAGGAGCATCATATATATGTGTCACTAAAAACCTTCATTATTAAAAAAAGCGATATTAAGATAAATGTAAATCTCACATAACATATTTAATTAAAGGGACAATAACCACCGTGAGATTCTGACATAACATGTTTAGTTATGCATAATGGAACAACTTTGCAATATACTTTCATTATTTATTTTGACCTCTTTTCATGTAATCAAGCTCTGAAAATTGAGGATTCTTATTCTCAGAAGTATAAACCTGGATCCAAAAATAGTCAAAGTCCACGAACTGCTGTCTGCTTCCGCATTTGGCCGCTAGTGAAGCTGCTGAATGCCAATGCCTACTACCATTCAATGGAGGCGGAATTGTATAAACAGCATTTTACAAACAATAATACAAAACAATAGGGTAACATAACTTTTTATAACATACTTTATTAGATTCATTATTTATTAAGCAGATACAATCTGTGTTGCTTTACTCATAAAGATAATGTTAATATCAATAACCAATCAAGAATGTACAAAGTATACATACAAATGCAAATATACTCAACATATACACACAATACAATCACATCTGCAGAATATACACAGAGTAAACCTGTACACTTTATTAACAGTGTAATGAGAGTGTAAATTTGCATTTAAAGAGATAATAAAAGTGGTGCATTTAATTTATGGCATCAATTTAAGACTGCAGTACTGGGAAGCATTTAAAATATATGTTTTTATTTAAAAAAAAAAATGTATGTATATTTTAAATGAAACTTAAAAGTACACTAGCACTAAATACATTATATACACCTCTCTCTAATCATGGGTGCTGCCATTATCTAACTTAGGTTACAATGTTTAGGCATCTGTATGAGAGTTGCTGAATAGTGATTAATGTCCCTTTAAATTGTACTTACAACCTCCAAATGTTAAAGCAATGTGTTTTTTGTTTTGATTTTCCCTTCAAATCTAGGCTGCAGGCACTACAGCCAAACTGAAGCCGTAGTGATCAAGACAATATTTTGTAAGGAAAGCAAACTCCTATAGTTCTCATTATTTAGTTCTTGAGAGTGCACTTCTGTCTTTGTGTATTATTTTAAATACAGGCCTTTTAGTGATATCCCTTTAAAGGGACATATAGATAAACCCTGTTATTGCAAGACTTCTATTTAGTCTTTCAATACATTAACATGCCAGCCCTGTGTTAAAAATGTCCTGAATATATCAACATCTTGTTTGGTGCAATTGTTTTTCAGTGCCAAACCCTCACCCACCAGTTGCCTTACTTAGAGGAGCCGATCTGGAGAAGCCTGACAAGGCTTTACACTTGTTAAAGGGACAGTCTACACCCACATTTTTATTGTTTAAAAAGATAGATAATCCCTTTATTACCCATTCCCTAGTCTTGCACAACCAACACAGTTATGTAAATACACTTTTTACCTCTGTGATTACCTTATATATAGTATACAGGGAGTGCAGAATTATTAGGCAAGTTGTATTTTTGAGGATTAATTTTATTATTGAACAACAACCATGTTCTCAATGAACCCAAAAAACTCATTAATATCAAAGCTGAATAGTTTTGGAAGTAGTTTTTAGTTTGTTTTTAGTTATAGCTATTTTAGGGGGATATCTGTGTGTGCAGGTGACTATTACTGTGCATAATTATTAGGCAACTTAACAAAAAACAAATATATACCCATTTCAATTATTTATTTTTACCAGTGAAACCAATATAACATCTCAACATTCACAAATATACATTTCTGACATTCAAAAACAAAACAAAAACAAATCAGTGAACAATATAGCCACCTTTCTTTGCAAGGACACTCAAAAGCCTGCCATCCATGGATTCTGTCAGTGTTTTGATCTGTTCACCATCAACATTGCGTGCAGCAGCAACCACAGCCTCCCAGACACTGTTCAGAGAGGTGTACTGTTTTCCCTCCTTGTAAATCTCACATTTGATGATGGCCCACAGGTTCTCAATGGGGTTCAGATCAGGTGAACAAGGAGGCCATGTCATTAGATTTTCTTCTTTTATACATTTTCTTGCCAGCCACGCTGTGGAGTACTTGGACGCGTGTGATGGAGCATTGTCCTGCATGAAAATCATGTTTTTCTTGAAGGATGCAGACTTCTTCCTGTACCACTGCTTGAAGAAGGTGTCTTCCAGAAACTGGCAGTAGGACTGGGAGTTGAGCTTGACTCCATCCTCACCCCGAAAAGGCCCCACAAGCTCATCTTTGATGATACCAGCCCAAACCAGTACTCCACCTCCACCTTGCTGGTGTCTGAGTCGGACTGGAGCTCTCTGCCCTTTACCAATCCAGCCACGGGCCCATCCACCTGGCCCATCAAGACTCACTCTCATTTCATCAGTCCATAAAACCTTAGAAAAATCAGTCTTGAGATATTTCTTGGCCCAGTCTTGACGTTTCAGCTTGTGTGTCTTGTTCAGTGGTGGTCGTCTTTCAGCCTTTCTTACCTTGGCCATGTCATGAGTATTGCACACCTTGTGCTTTTGGGCACTAAAGAGATGTTGCAGCTCTGAAATATGGCCAAACTGGTGGCAAGTGGCATCTTGGCAGCTGCACGCTTGAGTTTTCTCAGTTCATGGGCAGTTATTTTGCGCCTTGGTTTTTCCACACGCTTCTTGCGACCCTGTTGACTATTTTGAATGAAACGCTTGATTGTTCGATGATCACGCTTCAGAAGCTTTGCAATTTTAAGAGTGCTGCATCCCTCTGCAAGATATCTCACTATTTTTTACTTTTCTGAGCCTGTCAAGTCCTTCTTTTGACCCATTTTGCCAAAGGAAAGGATGTTGCCTAATAATTATGCACACCTGATATAGGGTGTTGATGTCATTAGACCACACCCCTTCTCATTACTGAGATGCACATCACCTAATATGCTTAATTGGTAGTAGGCTTTCGAGCCTATACAGCTTGGAGTAAGACAACATGCATAAAGAGGATGATGTGGTCAAAATACTCATTTGCCTAATAATTCTGCACTCACTGTATATATATATATATATAAATTCAAATCCACAAATTTGTAAATTTATGAAGAAAAAAAAAAGAAAAACATTTTGTTTCATATTTATTTTTATTTATAAAATATTTTACCAGGCAGGATACATTGAGATTTCTCTCGTTTTCAGGTATGTCCTTGGTCCACAAAACATTGCATTGCTACAATAGGGTACAATAAAATAAAAAAAACAATAATAATACACAATATATGCAAAAATTTAACATAGAACAGGTAGGAAATATATAATCAGCCATGACAGGTGCATTCTGATTTGAGATATGTAGAGAGGGATCTCTTAAAGGATATTAGGCTTGGGGAAGGTTTGAAAGTGTACGGGAGGTCATTCCATAACTGGGGTGCTCTGTAGGAAAAGGAGGATCGAGCTGCTTTCTTTTTGTATATATATATATATATGTCCTAACAATTATGATTTACTTCAATAACGACTCCACAAAGTATACCTGGGTATTACCATGTAAAAAACACACATGCACATAAGCCTAAAATGTAAAAAGGCAAACTCTGATGATATGGCTCTGAGGATGTGTCTTATCTTGTAAACAATTTGCACAAAACATATGTTATAAACAAGTTCACAGGTACAAGTATTAGATATGTGCAGCGTCGAAAAATTCGGTTCGGATCGATTCGGACTGATTTGAATTTCGGTTTGGATTGATTCGAATGCGGAAGAAATCGAATGAATTTGTTTTTTTCGGATTCATTCTGATTCTTTCAGATTCGTAAAAAATTGGGTTCGATTCGGTTCGAATCGATTCGGAATTTCATTAAGTGTTAAGGGTATATGCTGTGTATTACACTAGTATACTGTACAATACTAGTGTAATACACAGCCATCCGAATCCATCCGAATCTACCGAATAAATTCGAATCGATTCGGATTTATTCGGTATATTCGGCACTACCGCAATTCGGAAATTCGAATCGATCCAAATCTCCGAATTCGACAAATTCGTCCGAATTTCGATTCGGACCGAATAGAATAGCAGATGTCTAACAAGTATCACAAGCATCATATATATATATATATAAACGTTCACAAACATGGACAATACCTATAGTATAATTCCAGATAATGAGCACTAGAATATTGACAAATAGTATCAGTAAAAAATATAGACACAATTTATATATACATATATACTCACATACATACACATATATATATACAGTATATACATACACATATGTATACATGCATGTCTAAAGAAATTGTGACTACCTCAAAAAGGGCAACGTCAAAAAATATATGCATAAATTTACTAGGTCCAATTTGTAAACAAAAAATACAGAAAAAGCCAAGAAAACTAGTCTATGAAATAGCTCATATCCTATTCCCTATTGAGCCCTGTAGGGGTAATTGTTCGCAACCTGTAAATCCAGTACAGTTCCTGCTTTTGTAGCAGCTTGTGTCTATCACCACCTCTTAATGGTGGTATCACCTTATCAATTACCTTTACTTTCATGTTGAATACATTTGTTATATGAAACAAATTATGATGCCTCGCTACCGCAGAATCTTTAACGAAGTCCTTAGTGTCTCTAATATGTTCCCTCACACGGGACCTTAAAGTGAATGTAAGTTTTTTCTAATTAATTGTTACCTACTTATTCCCAATATTATAAATAGTCAAACCGCAATAATCTCAGTGCAAAATAAATTTTCTTTATCGTTATTTTATATATAAACTTATCTCCGTTCTATGCATTGAACTCCTCCCAACCGTCTTCTTCCTGTTTTTCCCCCAGCATCATTGTAATATCTAACGCCCACTCAATGACGTCGATTCTAATCACGTTCACGATCCGGGCTCTCATTTGCGCATGCGTTTACTATTAGCATGACAATACTGAATGAATAAATTATTCCGTCGACGTATTGCGCATGCGCGAATTGCGGACGCGCATTGAGGTGGTAACGTCATCGAGTAGTTTCCCCGGGGAAAAGGAAAATAGTTCTAAATAGAACTGTCAATCATGAAAATAATGTGGGACCATAATGTCGGGCGGGGGAATCGCGGATAGGAATACAAGGCAAAGTATTAATTATTTCTTTTTACATTTCGATGTTGCGATTTTGATGAATGAAACTCACTATTATTTTCGAAAATACACACAATGATGCAGAGCAAGTATGTTGACTTTACATGCACTTTAATTCCCTGGAGGTTTGACCTACGTATTGAAGGGAACAAACTTTACACTCCAATAGATAAACTACAAAAGAACTCTGACAGTTCGCATAAAATTTGCTAGCAAATTCCTTATTGGTGACTGTGCTTTTAAAGCCAATACCAACCTGTAATACTCCACAGGTAATGCATGTGCCATTCCCACACCTGTAGGTGCCTTTCCTCCTTAACCATTCACTATTAGTAGTAGATCCTGTACATACAAGACTCGGGGCCAATTTAGTCGATAGTTTCATTGTTTTTTTTAGGGACAAATTTAAGTTTTATTAGTTATATTAACCAAAGAGTTATCATTTAATATGTTTACATTTTTCCTTAATATGGAACATACCTCATAAAATTGACTGGAATACTCTGCGGAAAAAACTATCTTATCCTGTGTCACCACATTGGCTCTCTTAATAGGGGCAATCGAATCACTTTGTTTTAGTTTTTTTATTTCTTCAAAGGTGCTCTCTAACAGTTTTTTCTCATAGCCTCTTGCTTGCAGGCATATAATCAAAGCTCTAGCCTGTTTGTCAAATAATTTGTTAGAGTTGGTGTTTCACCGTAATCTCATAAACTGGCCCCTGGGAATTGACCTCACCAAATGTGGTGGATGGCACAACTTAGTATTCAAGATGGTATTCCCAGCGGTCAGTTTACGAAATGTGTCACTGATAACAACACCATTAATGGCATCCCCACATAAATTTAAATCTAAAAAATTGACTGAATTACTCAGGGGATCTCCAACGAATCTCAAATTAAGGTCGTTAGAGTTTAAGTATTCTTTAAAACTCACAAAATCAAATGGTTCCATCTATTTAGGCTTGGCAAGATATTTGTTTAATTAGTGGATCCAATTTTTCTGTCTCTGAATATTTCCCTATACAAGGAAATCCTCACTTTATTGCAGGCTTTACAATGAACCCTTTTAAGGGTTGGGCAGGTCTGGGACTTAAAAACTTATATCAATTAATAAATAAACATAGTTACTCTTATAAAACGTTTTATGATATTAAACGCAAATGTAATATCCCCAAGAACCATTTATTTGCTTACTATCAAGTAAGTAAGACATTTTTTTGCTAACCCTGATACACCAATATGGGTATAACTGAAGCTCTGAATTTATGGAAAATATATTTATCCAGTTTAGAAATGGGATCTATTCTATCTCTTCAACATATAGGACCATAATAGCCATTACTAGCGAAAAAATAATACAGAAGACATGTGCCAAGTGGTGTGAGATACCTGGTATGGATCAAGTAAATAATGTAATATCTAAGAGTATTAGGAGAACCAAAAAAAGCTTCATTAGCAACATATTATCAGGAATCTCAAATTAAATTAATTCAGAGGGCCTAAATAACCCTAGACAGAATGATCAAAATAACTAGAATGAGAGAAGGCTCCTGTCTAAAGTGTGGGAATAAAAAGGCAAATATCATACATTGTTTTTGGTACTGTAATAAAATCAGGAGATTCTGGCATAAAGTATCTAACTGGCTAAGTAATATAATTCATATGAAAATCATACTCAAAATTCAACAACCAAGAAAAAAGTATTTATCCAGCACAAATGTCCCCAAAGTGTGCAAAAGCTGTGAGGTGTAAACTGCCAAACACCAGAGGATAATGTCAAACATACAAAATCACAGCAGCACCACTTGTAGTATACAAATCCTTTCTTTATTCCATGTCACAAAGATAGCAAAAAGCAGTGAAACAGAACAACGTTTCGGGTTAAGCACCCTTACTCATGTTCATACAGTGTGAGTACCTATACACAGACTTAAAACTTGATTCAGATAGAGAATACCATTTTAAACAACTTTCTAATTTACTTCTGTTATCTAATTTGCTTCATTCTCTTGATATTCCTTCCTGAAAAGCATATCTAGATAGGCTCAGAAGCTTCTGATTGGTGGCTGCACATATTTGCCTCATGTGATTGGTTCACCCATGTGCATTGCTATTTCTTTAACAAAGGATATCTAAATAATGAAACAAATTAGATAATAGAAGTAAATTGGAATTTTGTTTAAAATTGTATTCTCTGTCTGATTCATGAAAGAACATTTTTGGGTTGAATGTCCCTTTAACCCCTTAGTGACCAGAGCACTTTTCCATTTTCTGTCCGTTTGGGACCAAGGCTATTTTTACATTTCTGCGGTGTTTGTGTTTAGCTGAAATTTTCCTCTTACTCATTTACTGTACCCACACATATTATATACCGTTTTTCTCGCCATTAAATGGACTTTCTAAAAATACCATTATTTTCATCATATCTTATCATTTACTATAAAAAAAATTATAAAATATGAGGAAAAATGGAAAAAAACACACTTTTTCTAACTTTGAACCCCAAAATCTGTTACATATCTACAACCACCAAAAAACACCCATGCTAAATTGTTTCTAAATTTTGTCCTGAGTTTAGAAATACCCAATGTTTACATCTTCTTTGCTTTTTTTGTAACTTATAGGGCCATAAATACAAGTAGCACTTTGCTATTTTCAAACCATTTTTTTTCAAAATTAACGCTAGTTACATTAGAACACTAATATCTTTCAGGAATCGCTGAATATCCATTGACATGTATATATTTTTTTTTAGAAGACATCCCAAATTATTGATCTAGGCCCATTTTGGTATATTTCATGCCACCATTTCACCGCCAAATGCGATCAAATACAAAAAATTGTTCACTTTTTCACAAATTTTTTCACAAACTTTCAGTTTCTCACTGAAATTATTTACATACTGCTTGTGCAATTATGGCATAAATGGTTGTAAATTCTTCTCTGGGATCCCCTTTGTTCAGAAATAGCAGACATATATGGCTTTGGCATTGCTTTTTGGTAATTAGAAGGCCGCTAAATGCCACTGCGCACCACACGTGTATTATGCCCAGCAGTGAAGGGGTTAATTAGGGAGCATGTAAGGAGCTTTTTGGGGTAATTTTAGCTTTAGTGTAGTGTAGTAGACAACCCCAAGTATTGATCTAGGCCCATTTTGGTATATTTCATGCCACCATTTCACCGCCAAATGCGATCAAATTAAAAAAAACGTAAAATTTTTCACAATTTTAGGTTTCTCACTGAAATAATTTACAAACAGCTTGTGCAATTATGGCACAAATGGTTGTAAATGCTTCTCTGGGATCCCCTTTGTTCAGAAATAGCAGACATATATGACTTTGGAGTTGCTTTTTGGTAATTAGAATGCTGCTAAATGGCGCTGCGCATCACACGTGTATTATGGCTAGCAGTGAAGGGGTTAATTAGGTAGCTTGTAGGGAGCTTGCAGGGTTAATTTTAGCTTTAGTGTAAAGATCAGCCTCCCACCTGAAACATCAGACCCCCTGATCCCTCCCAAACATCTCTCTTCCCTCCCCTACCCCACAAATGTCCCCGCCATCTTAAGTACTGGCAGAAACTCTGCCAGTACTAAAATAAAAGGTATATTTGGGCTTTTTTGTGCATTTTTTGTTAGCATATTTACATATGCTTCTGTGTAGGGATCCCCCTTAGCCCCCAACCTCACTGATCCCCCACTAAACAGCTCTCTAACCCTCCCCCTCTGACTTAATGTGCGCCATCTTGGGTACTGGCAGCTGTCTGCCAGTACCCAGTTTAGTGAAAAAAAATGCTTTTTTTTTAATAAAATATGTCCCTTTTCTGTAGTGTAGCTTTCCCCCCCCCAAGACCAACCCCCCACCCCTTCCAGATCCCTTAGATGGTTTTAAAAAAAAGTTTATTTATTTTTTTTTTTACTTTTCCTTTTCTACTTTTCTGTAGTGTAGCGGTTCCCACCCGCTCCCGCCCCGTGCACGCGCCCCCCCCCCCCCCCCCCGTGCACGCGCGCGCGCGCCCGTGCGCGCCCCCGACGATCCCGATCCCGATCCCGCCCCCCGTGACGTCACGCGCAACACCGATGGCCGCCCACCCGCCTCCCAATTCGGCTCCCACCCACCAACGATACCGGCCATCGATGTCCGGTGCAGAGAGGGCCACAGAGTGGCTCTCTCTGCATCGGATGGCCATGTATGGTTATTGCAGGATGCCTCCATATCGAGGCATCACTGCAATAACCGGAAAGCAGCTGGAAGCGAGCAGGATCGCTTCCAGCTGCTTTCCACACCGAGGACGTGCAGGGTACGTCCTCAGGCGTTAACTGCCTTTTTTTTGAGGACGTACCCTGCACGTCCTCGGTCATTAAGGGGTTAAGTACCTATAGACAGGTGTGACCACACCTCTTCAATTAACACCTTCAGGTATACCCTACTATTCTTTATTCCTAAACACTGACACCTAGTGGTCAACACCTGTAAATATTACAAATATTTTAGTTAAAAAACTTTTTTCTCAAAGAGAATTTTTTACAGTTAAAACTCAAAAATACAGAAGTGGAGAAGGCAGTTCTAATATACAGATTACATCAAAGACAATGTACAACTTATCACTTTATTACTTGCCCATTCAAATTAACCTTAAAAACAGCCTCTATATAAATACACTCAAATCAATTTCCCTATTCATCCCTTTGGGAATTAGTGACTCTAATTTATTTATCCAAAGTGCTTCTCTCCTTTTGAGAAGAAGTTCCCTATTGCCCCGTCTTCTCGGGATGGGTACATAGTCAATAATCTGAAATCTTAGCTGTGAGACTGTGTGGCCCTTTTCCACAAAGTGATGTGCTACAAGGGCATTAAGATCACCATTCCTAATATTAGATTTATGCTGTAGGATTCTGTCCCTGACCCTTTGGGTCGTCTCACCAATATATATTATGCCACACGGGCATTTAATCAGATATACCACGTAAGTGGCATTACAATTATAGTACCCTTTAATTCAAAATTTCTGACCCGTTAGGGGGTGGGTAAAACTATCTCCTTTTATTAAATTATTGCAATTTGAACAGTTAAGGCAGGCGTAACAGCCATTGTTTTTAGAAGTAATATAACTCTGTTTAGTCTTCTTTTTACTACCCACATCTGCCCTAATTATCTTATCTCTTAGGCTAGGAAGCCTAGTATAGGCAGGCATAGGTGGCTGTTTAAAGGCTTTTACCTCAGGATTACACTCACTTAGAATGTACCAATGTTTATGAATAATTCTTTGTATTTTTGGGCTGCAGGCATTGTATTCTGTTACAAACACCATTCTATCAGGGTCTTTCTTCTTTCTGCTATTCTCTGTATTAACCCTTCCTTTTGGCGTTTGCAATACCTTTTTAGTAACCTCATCTATCATTTTCTGTGGATAGCCTCGCTCTACAAATCTAACCCCCATTTCCTTAAGTCTTACCTGTGCCAGAGTATCATCTCCCACAATCCTTCTCACTCTTAGCATTTGGCTAAATGGAAGTGACTTGCTTCACAAATTAATGAGCTAGCAATTAAAACACTGGGTTTGAGAAATAAAAGTGTGTTTACACCAGCAGTCTATGATTCTAGCATTGATGTGTTTATGAAACTTGTTAGAAGAGATGTTGATGACCTTAGAACACATTGTGATAAGAAGGGTTATTTATTTGCACCCAATATGTCCAAACAGGAGAATTTAGCATTAAAAAATGAGAAAAAGCTTATTTATAAGCAGGCGGACAAGGGTGGAGCAACTGTAATATTGGACAAAGAAAATTACGTTAATGAGATTAAATCACAGTTGTCCAATACTGAGGTTTATATGCCTCTTTCTTATGACCCCTCTAAAAAAATCCTGTTTGACATCCAAAAATGTGTACAGAGAGCATTCCTGAATGGTATCATTGATAATGAAACTAAAAAATTTCTAATTAAAGATGAATTTATTATCCCAGTCTTTTATACACTCCCCAAAGTGCACAAGAACTTAGAGGCACCCCCTGGGCGTCCAATTGTGGCAGGCACTGATTCTATCCTTACCAATATCTCCATATACCTGGATAAACTGTTAAGATCATTTGTAACACAGTCTATGTCTTTTATTAAAGACACAAATGATTTCTTGGATAAAATTAGCAGCTTATCTGGGTCAATGGATAAATGTATACTTTACAGTTTGGATATTGTAAGTCTCTACCCCTCAATACCCGATACTAGTGGCTTAGACACAGTTACATTTGTGATTACAAAGAGTAATAGATTTTCACTATAACAACAACAGTTCATAGTAGAATTACTTGAAATCATTCTGTATTGTAACTATTTTCTATTCGAGGACACATACTATGTACAGAAACAGGGAACAGCTATGGGGTCCAACGTCGTAGGAATGGCGATCTTAATGCCCCTGTAGCACATCACTTTGTGGAAAAGGGCCACACAGTCTCACAGCTAAGATTTCAGATTATTGACTATGTACCCATCCCGAGAAGAGGGGGCAATAGGGAACTTCTTCTCAAAAGGAGAGAAGCACTTTGGATAAATAAATTAGAGTCACTAATTCCCAAAGGGATGAATAGGGAAATTGAATTGAGTGTATTTGTATAGAGGCTGTTTTTAAGGTTAATTTATATGGGCAAGTAATAAAGTGATAAGTTGTACATTGTCTTTGATGTAATCTGTATATTAGAACTGCCTTCTCCACTTCTGTACTTTTGAGTTTTAACTGTAAAAAATTCTCTTTGCGAAAAGTTTTTTTTAACTAAAATATTTGTAATATTTATAGGTGTTGACCACTAGGTGTCAGTGTTTAGGAATAAAGAATAGTAGGGTATACCTGAAGGTGTTAATTGAAGAGGTGTGGTCACACCTGTCGATAGGTACTTAAGTCTGTGTATAGGTACTCACACTGTATGAACATGAGTAAGGGTGCTTAACCCGAAACATTGTTCTGTTTCACTGCTTTTTGCTATCCTTGTGACATGGAATAAAGAAAGGATTTGTATACTACAAGTGGTGCTGCTGTGATTTTGTATGTTTGACATACTCAAAATTCAAGATATAATATTTCTTCTGGAAGGATCTGAATATAAAGTAAATACTAAGTTCTTAAATGTATCTATCTTATTGGGTGGGAAAATGATATTGAAACTTTGGAAATCTCTAAAGGCTCCCTTAATAGAGGCACTAAAATTATATATTTGTAATACCTTAATGCTGGAACAAATAGATACCCTGTTTCTAACAGAAAATCGCTTGAAAGCATTTATACAGAAATGGGAAAACTTTATACTGGCTCAGGAAGAGAATCTCCAAAAACAAATCATGTCCCCCTTTGCAAGTACTGTATTATTGACAGAATATAGGCTAAGAGGACAATGGACCTTTCTGTAGGAAGAACGAGATATAGAGTCAAATAATTTAGTTTTTTTTTTCCCTCTTTCTTTTTCTTTCCTTTATTATTTTGGAGATATATTTTTTTATAGCCAATCTGATCTATTTAAAATTGTTTGGGACGGAATGGACAGGGGGATTATGTATAATTAAATTATTCTGATTTATAATATGTCTCTATACCAGGAATATTATTATTTATATCAAGTTACTAAGTTACTGAGCGTACTTATAGTCGGAGACAGACAATGATAAAAGAATTTGTTTATATTTTCTTTTTGCAATATGAGAACATGTATAACAATTTGAAAATATTTGTGCAACTGTGAAACTTTTTTCTTCTGTCTCAATAAAAAAAAAAAAGATAAAAAAAAAAAAAGAAAAAACAATCACTTTAAAGAGGAATTTATAAAAGCTGAGTACGCTGTCTCCTAGGTTCCATTCAATAGTGTTTAATAGATACATGGAAAAGTGTTTGATTTGTTTCCTGGACTTTCTTTTAACCCCTTAATTCGGTTAGAACGTTCCAGCGCTGGGTTTTAACACAGAAGGACGGCATAGAACGTCCTACATTATATAGCGTCCTGCAGCTTTCCCCTTTGACGCAAGCAAGAATCGGACTGGGGGCATGATTACCAGCGTAGGCAGTCCCCCATGATTCGATCCTGGCCTTGAAATCACGTGATCACATTGACAATCATGTGATTTTATTTTTACAGCAAGTGTTTACATCTGAACTTTGTTCTTATCTAAGCACTTGCACCCCTGCATGAAAGGGTTATAATACCCTATACCCAATGCAATGCAATTTTTTTTCTAGTTAAAGTGACAGTCTACCTGATGTTTGTATTGTTTAAAAAGATAGATAACACCTTTACTACAGACTACAAAACATACATGAACATAGAAATAAATAACAAAAAAAAATGTTGTTTGCATTTTTTTAAACAAATGTCTGTCTTTTTGTTATTGATAAGAGGCTAGGAGCATCATCCTAGTAGCAAACATTGTCCAGTATAAAAGGGTTTAAAATGACGACAAGGAAGTTGGTTTCTTATTCAAGCTTTTTGTCAGACTTCCTTTAAATTGACTTTAAAATAAAAATATAGGTTTTATTTAAATAATATAATGTAGTTACACAGAGGTGGAATCCCTTTATACAACAATTGGATATACAAACTGGAAAAAAGGGCATACGTTGACACCAATACCAATATTACTATTTTGAATAAGTAACAGATATTTTCAAAGGGTTAATAACCATTGGGCCACTGATTTCACTATAAATATATACAGGGTAGATTCCCCTCTTCATGACATGCAATTGTTTTTAGCCTGGCCCAATGGCGTTTGGACACAGAAATTGATGCCAACCCTGGCATAGGTGCTCTAATGCTCATTTTTTAATAAGTAACTGATATTTTCAAAGGGTTAATAACCATTGGGCCACTGATTTAACTATTAATATATACAGGGTAGATCCCCCTGCATGACATGGAATTGTTTTTAGCCTGGCCCAATGGTGTTTTGGGCATAGAAATTGATGCCATCACTGGCATTAGTGATGTAATTACCATTTTTGAATAAGTAACATATATTTTCAAAGGGTTAATAACCATTGGGCCACTGATTTCACTATGAACATATACAGGGTCGGTCCCCCTCCATGACATGCAATTGTTTTTAGCCTGGCCCAATGGTGTTTTGGGCACAGAGATTGATGCCTACACTGGAATTGGTGCTGTGATTACCATTTTTAAATAAGTAACATATATTGTGTAAAGGGTTAATGATCATTGGGTCACTGATTTCACTATGAATATATACAGGGTAGATCCCCCTCCATGACATGCAATTGTTTTTAGCCTGGCTCAACAGTGTTTTGGGCACAAAAATTTACGCCAACACTGGCATTGGTGCTGTCATTACAATTTTTGAATAAGTAACAGATATTTTCGAAGGGTTAATAACCACTGGGCCCCTGATTTCACTATGAACATATACAGGGTAGATCCCCTTCCATGACATGCAATTGTTTTTAGCCTGGCCCAATGGTGTTTTGGGCACTGAAATTGATGCCAACACTAGCATTGGTGCTGTAATTACCATTTTTGAATAAGTAACATATTTTTGAAGGGTTAATAACCAGTGTTGAAATCAATTTCTGTGCCCAAAACACCATTGGGCCAGTCTAAAAACAATTGCATATTCTAACGTTACTCACTCGGAAGATCCTGACAGTGGAATCCAGGTACTATCTTCCGTTAACAGTGTGGAGCCGTTTTATTAAAAGAAGGTCTGTACAAAGGAGCTGAGAACCATAAGACTGGTAAGACTGTTATATTAACACAGCCGGTAACAGCTATCTATCTATACACCTCCAGAACGCTGACACGCTACATCAGGGAATATATTGTACATTCTTTTTATCTGTTAAACAAAACAAATAAGCCTTAAAGGGACACTGTACCCAAAAAAATTATTTCGTGATTCAGCTTGAGCATGAAATTTTAAGCAACTTTCTAATTTACTCTTATTATCAAATTTTCTTCATTCTCTTGGTATCTTTATTTGAAATGCAAGAATGTAAGTCTAGATGCCGGCCCATTTTTGGTGAACAACCTGGGTTGTCCTTGCTGATTGGTGGATAAATTCATCCACCAATAAAAAAGTGCTGTCCAGAGTACTGAAACCAAAAAAAGCTTAGATGCCTTCTTTTCAAATAATGATAGCAAGAGAACGAAGAAAAATTGAGAATAGGAGTAAATTAGAAAGTTGCTTAAAATTGCATGCTCTTTCTGAATTACAAAAGAAAAAATTTGGGTACAGTGTCCCTTTAACTTCATATGTCCCTTGGGGCCCTTGGAATCATCTAGGAATATAAAGAAGCGCATTACTCTTATATATATATATATATATATATATACAAAGTTAATTTCAGCTATATATAGAACTGATACAAAAGAATACAAATTAATTATCCATCAAAGAAGAATTAGGCATTCTGAAGAAATCAATTAAAATACGGATAAGTGTGTGGTGCACAGCAGAGATCTATTTGCTAAAAACAAGACATTTTGCTGTATTTGTTTTTTTATATATACTTTTTTTTAAAAAAAAAATTTGGTATAAGAAATTGAATGTTTCTTCCTTGCTGTTTCTAATGTATAAGTTTTTACTAGATAAGGTTAAATTGATTAACTAGAAAAAACTGATGAAAGCCAAATAGAAATATATGCACAATCTGATTCAATAGGGTGTAATACTGATAGATTTTTAGAGGGAGACGTCCCTAATTATTTGTCATAATTGGCTAATTGATCCCAAGCTTATAAGGTTTACTATACATATTTGTAATAAATAAACTCTTTATTTTAAAACTTTGGAGCTATTAAATTGTTTTTTATACAAATTTTACATCATTCTCCAGGTATCTTTGCTTTTTTTTTTAGCTCTTTACCCCTACCCCTGTGTTCTATTTATAAAAACAATTGTATATCATGGAGGGGGATCTACCCTGTATATATTCATAGTGAAATCAGTGGCCAAATGGTCATTAACCCTTTGAAAATATCAGTTACTTATTCAAAAATGGGAATTAAAGCACATATGCCAGGGTTGGCATCAATTTCTGTGCCCAAAACACCATTTGGCCAGGCTAAAAACAATTGCTTGTCATGGAGGGGGATCTACCCTATGTATATTCATAGTGAAATCAGGGGCCCAAAGGTCATTAACACTTTGAAAATATAAGTTACTTATTCAAAAATGTGAATTAGAGCACCTATGCCCGGGTTGGCATCATTTTCTGTGCCTAAAACACCATTGTGCCAGGCTAAAAACAATTGCATGTTTTGGAGGGGGGTCTACCCTGTATATATTCATAGTGAAATCAGTGGCCCAATGGTCATTAACCCTTTGAAAATATCAGTTACTTTTTCAAAATAGTAATATTTGTATTGGTGCCAACGTATGCCCTTTTTCCAGTTTCTATATCCAATTGTTGTATAAAGGGATTCCACCTCTGTGTAACTATATTATATGAATCATATTATTATTTAAATAAAACCTATCTTTTTATTTTTAAAGTCAATTTAAAGCTGTCTGACAAAAATTTTGAATAAGAAACCAACTTTTATGAATAAGAAACAGAATTTCACGAATAAGAAACAGCTTGAATAAGAAACCAACTTCCTGGTCGTTTTAAAATGAGTGAAAGGGACAAAGAAGAGAAACGCAAGAATGAGAAAAAAAAAGCATAAGAATGGGTAGATAGGCTGTCAATCAAGTAACATCTGTGCTAATCCACCTTAAGAGAGTTGATAGTTACCGATAAGGGCTGGGCTAGGATCTGAATGCTGATGTTTGAGAGAGATGGATGTGGGATATGCTGGGGATAGTGCGTCTGTGTTGTTACACCAGAGGAGCTGTGGGCTGGGTCCCCGTGGGAGTCAGTGTGCTAAATGAACGATAATGATGATGAGTCTCTCTGCAGTCCAGACACTCTATCTCTAGGCTCCACTGCAGCTGAGTCCCAGAGTACTGCCATCTCCTACACTAACACCCTGTCACCCAGCCCACCGCTAGAATCACACTCCCAGATTCACTTTATTTTAACTCTAGAAAAAAAGAAAAAGCGATTCACTTACAATGTAAAACTGTGAATAAGCAAAATGGGGTAACAAGAACGGTAAATTCTATCAGCGCTGTATATAAATTGTAATTCTTATTAAAAGGAAGCAAGGCAAATATTGTCCGGATGGGAAACAGTTAAGTTACCTCTGGGCGTTTGTATGACTAGGAGGCCGTGACGTCACAGAGGCGTGCCTATATAAGCCAGTCACTGATCCCTCAATGCTTTGTTTGAAATGTCAACGGCTGGTTCAGTTGTTAGCTGAAGCCGTATGCGCCTGTAGTGCTCTGTGAGATAAGGTCCTGTTGCTGCTTTGTTGTAGGCAAACTGAAGAATTCAGTCTCTAACTAGGACTTACATAAATAAATACAGTCAGCCAGAATATATGTAACACATTAAACTACCAACAAATCAGTATACATTTGCTTTTTATCGATTTTCCAGCTTGTTTGTAAACCTATATATTTAGGATTCAGTTTATATAATTGCTGTATGAACATGTGTGGTGCCTCCACATTAAACTAATGAAAACCCTACTCTAATATATTTTTTCCCTAAATGATATATCAAACAGCAGCTATACAAAATATAAAATCATGGAATTTGATTTAAAATAAAATAAAAGATTCCTGGAACACCGAGCCTCTCTCAAACTGGTTTATTAGCTCCTCCTGCAATTTCCCAACTTCCTACTTGTTGGAGTGTAGAGGAAAACTAGCAAACCAAACACAATTATCTATCTATCATCTATCTATCTATCTATAAATTATATATAAAGTATAAGATATTTGCATACATATTTGAATGTATATTATAAAAAATTTGAAAACAGTATTTTTTTTAATAAGTTTTCAATAATTATTATGTTAATAATACTGATACATCATTTAAAAACAAATTTGCAATGCATTTACATTATTTATTATTTATTTATTATTATTATTTATTCCTACATGCTACACAGTGATTGGTGGTTGTGTGCAGGAACTTGATTTTATCTGTCCCAAATGGTCTACAGCAAAATAAGTGCAGAACAATGCACATTTCTCCAAAAAAATCTCAACACACTGACAATTTTAAATGTTTTTAAACAATTTTCGTTTGCATGCAGATCTTTTGTAATTAGGGTTGCCACCCTTCTTGGAAGAAAATACCGGCCATGCTAATTAACATAAATTTGCATAAATAATTTAAAAGCATAACTCAAAAACTAAAGCTGATAGGACTGATTTTAAATGCTCATTTGTTTCTAACTAGTATTCATCACACTCAGAAGAAGTTTCAATTTGACAGGAGCTTTCATTCAATATTTATTCTATATTTTCTACATTGACATGAACCTTAAAAATACCGGTCGTGTCGGTAAAATACCGGCTGGGTGGCAACCCTATTTGTAATGCTGTGAATGATTTCTGATTTATAAATAGGGCAAGATTTATCAATTTGCAAGCAGAGAGGATTCACAAGTTTTCAACCTGTATGCACTTGATCGCAAATTGTGGGGAGGGTATGTTCCCCATATTTATCATTACACAAGGGGACACTCAACTAATAGCATGAGAGTAGGGCTTGTCAATTACCCAGGTCACATGAATTTGGGGTGATTTTCATTTGCCAACTCCAGTTTTGGTGGAGAGAGTTTATGAAGCAGCGGTTCAGCCGCCGCTCCTTTATAAATATCAGTTTCAGGTTCAAAGGATCAAGTCTGTAACCGATCAGGGCTTTCGCCTCAACATAAATCTTGTCCTTAGTGTAGCTAGGCCAAGTTCGTCTAACTACAGGTGCCCATACATTATTAATATCGTTTACATTTAATTCATTTCTAGGTATAATTCAGTTCATATAAAGCTGCACTATAAATACCACATAACAATATTCTATTGCACATGCACCTCAACAACTTTTTGTAGTAGTTTCCAGTTACTACTGAAATGATACACTTCATCCAAATGTAGTACTGCAAATCAAAGTTGCCAGCATACAAAAAATAAATTAAAAAAATCAGTCATAACCTTTTAACAAAACTACACTATTTGTAATCTCAATCCAATACAGGTACATTGTATTTTTTCCCCTTTGTTAAACATTTACTAAAGTGACATTTTACTTGTTATATTCTTCTGTCCCTAGAAAAAGAGCCTATGTTGCATTAAAGTGAATGTCAATTTTGATGCTAAAGTGCCCGTTTTTTAAAAATTCGATTAAAAACAGGGGCACTTTAATTCATCAAAATTTACATTTCACTCCTGTTGAGAAAAAAAAAATACCTTTTAATCTCCACAGCAGCTCCAGCTTCCTCCACCCGTCGCAAAGCCTCATCCTGGGTCTAAAATGAGGAATCCGGCTTCCTCCAATCACGGTGTTGAATCAGACACTGATTCCCCCGGGGGGGGGGGGGGAGCCGTGATTGGAGGATGACCTATCCATAATTTCTGATGTCAGAAATGGCTTGCAACAACCGGAGGAAGCTGGAGCTACTGTGAAGATTAAAAGATAAAAATGTTTTCTCAACAGGAATGAAATGTAAATTTTGATGAATTAAAGTGCCCCTGTTTTTAATCAAATTTTTAAAAACCGGGCACTTTGGCATCAAAATTTACATTCACTTTAAGGAGAGTAGCTGCAGATGCTGACACCGAAATTGCATCCCTGCTAGTCTAATATTCCATCAATATCATTTTTACCTTCCAACTCTGCCTCTTGATGGAACAATAATAATAATAAAAATTAAAAAATAAATGTAAAAATGCTTTAATTTTTCAATTCTTAGTGCTGTTTTTGTTTAAGTGGCCAATAGTGTATAAGTTCTTTAGTACACAAGAAGTAAGGCATAAAATGTGCTTGTTCTACAATATATATATATATATATATATATATATATATATATATATATATATACTGTATATATATTGATAGAAGTCAAGCGTGTGCATGTTTTCTAGCATATGTAATTTTACAAATGAGGACATATACTTACTATAAGGTCCATCATATCTAGGGTGCCCCATCTCTACAATTTTATCTTTAGCTCCTAGTTTGTTTGTTTTTTTGGTTGCTCCCTTGTTCCCCCCTCAAGTCTACTGTCCAATCATATGTGGATATAAATGCCACAATCATTCATGCTGGCTCTCCTCCCTAGACTAAACAAGAAGTGTATCTGTGACAATACACATAACTGTTATGATCTCCCATAATGCAGGAGGACTATAGTCCATCCAATATCTCTACTGGCTCAGACGTTCCATGGAGATCTGGCTCAATTTTGAGCTCTAGTCGATTAACTGTGGACCTCTAAACTTGCTGCAGTTTTTCTTTGATGCTTGAAACACTTTACAAAATGGTCCCCTTCCATCCTATATGTAGAGGACAACTTTAAAGATTTTAGGCTTGGCCTGTGCTTGCTGGGTAACATAAGTTCTCTCAAAATTAGTAAATACTTGGACTCTTTAAGCTCAATTGAACAATCTGAGTTTCCTCTGGCCTTTAACATTGCACACGAGTGCTACTTTGCGCTCATGTGCAACCCTGCCCACTCACAGCCAATCATGTGTGCGGGCAGGAGCTGTCAATCTCCCCGGTCGGAAGTGACCAGGGAGATTGTAATTCTCCACCTTAGAGGTGGAAAACAGGATAGAGAAGCTACTGACTGCAGGTTCTCTTGTGCGACCCTGCAGTCACAGGAAGGAGAAGGGCATTGACTGCCAGCCCATAGGGCATGCTCAAGAGAATAACTGCTTGATAAGTATCACATTTATTTTCTGTTTCTGTTTTGTTCCTGCACTTGCTTCTGATTTAGAAATCAGTGCAAATAGAAATTAACCCAAAAATCTCTGCCATCTAAGGCCTAGTTTTTATTGAGGTGGTAAATTTTAGAAACTGGGGGTAACATAATAATTCTCCATATACTTTAATGGAGATAAATGTTTTTACCACCATTTTCCAAACTTTACTACCTCAATAGAAACTAGCCCAAAGTGCAGTGTATTGTAACATAAGTTTCAAGATGAAATATTAAAATTCACTACAAAATTGACTAATTTAGATACAATGTGACAGTAGACAACACATAAAGTGATTATTTATTCTAGAGCAACAGGCTTTTTCACAAACATTGCTTTTATTACTACTTATAAATAATATACCAACTGTTTTTTCAAACATATGTCTGATAAATCTCATAAGATAGGACAATAAAAAACTACATTTTGATGTTATATGATTAGTGATAGGACAAAAGAGCATATCTTGTCATACAATCCATGTCTATTTCAACCTAAATAGCAAGCAGCGTAGCAGTAATCTTGTAGAACATCAAAGACAATAAAAACAGAAAAAAAACAAAAAAAAAAACCTGCAAACAGAATACACATACAATAGAGTTTAGAATTTAAAGGGACATTATACACTCATTTTGTTCTTTGATTAAATGTTTTGTAGATTATCTATTTATATAGCCCATAACGTTTTTTTTTTGTTTTTTTTAAAACAAGTGAGATCCTCATGGGAATAGACTTAAACTATGGTCATAGAACAATAAAGGCAGGTGAACGAATATATAGTGCCAAAGAGTCAGCAGGGTATTCATTATACCCAGTCAGATAATATTAGATCAAACAAAGCTGCACTATGTCTATGGGGTCTAAGAGATTATACAATATGGGTAGATTTATCAAAGCTGAGGCGTACAGGGGCACATATACGCGACCCTGAACGCCTCAGCTCGCCTGTGGCGGGGCAAAATTACCCGCAGATAATCACCATTGCACATGAGTGCAATTTTGCGCTCGCGTGCAATCCCGCCCCTGCTCGCGCACAGCCAATCACGCGCGGGCAGGAGCTGTCAATCTCCTTGGTTGGACTCGGAAGATTGAATTTCGCCACCTTAGAGGTGGCAAAGAGGTTAAGGAAGCGGCGGTCTGGTGACCGCTGCTTGATAAATAACGGCAAGCAAGTTCTTGTGAGAACTTGCAGCCGTAGAGCTTTGGTAAATCGAGCCCTAAATGTCACTAGACAAGAGAGTATGTATAACAATATTATAACATTGATCTGGGAACCTTTTACTGCAACTCCCCTACTTATGCAAGTGAATATTACCAAGGCATTGCCAAAATGGCAGATTACTTGTCATAGGGTAGTTGAAGAGCACCAACCCTACATGAGATGTGAAAAATAAACACATTTTATATCTAAACAATAAAAGCCAACAGGGCTAAAACAGACAATAATCAGACTCCAGAAGAATTCTGTCAAAAATGAGCAGGAGGGGATTACAAGGGCTTCATGTGAGCAGGAGCAAAAGTCACACACATTTTATAGTACACAAATATTTTTTCCTGATGTAATACAGACTGATGCTCGTCACTGTAATGCTATTATTACAGAACGATGTTAAGCAGAGTTCCAGAGCAGCATCCCATCAGAGCGAAGTCTCAGAAACAAAGTCACCCCACACCGGTAGGTGAACATACCCTTAACTGTCCCTTCCAGCAGTCCCCCCGGTATATAAGGAAACATAAAGAGACTAGAGCTTCAGATGAGTAGGGCTGTGACGCAGCAGCTAATCGCACTTTTCCTCGCAGCTCCATCCGTTCCATCAAGTGCCCACGAAGAATAAAGTTAGACACGGTCTTAATAGGGAGGGCTCTAGAGATCACATTCCCCAGCCAGTCAGTTCCGGGCTCAGATCCCTGGATGTATTGAGCGACATTCACCCCATGCCCAGCAACACCACCAGTGCAGTTTAAGGAGTCGGTAATGCGTGCTGAGGAGTAGGGAGTGTCCAGCCTAGTTATGGGATACTGCGCCTGGTCTGTCACCTCAACCAGTGTGTAGTTAGGTAGTACCGGTGTTACCGTTCTGGATGGTGGTGGCAGATCTTGACATGTGCCGGGTAGTATAGCGCCAAAGGTCATCACATCACAGATTGAAGCAGTCTGAGCAGAAACCACCATTGTTGTGTCTATCTTGTAGGTTGTCAAGCCATCCTTAGCATTTCTGCTCATACACACTTCCTGCAGGAGTTCGCCCATTGATGCTGATAAGGAATCAGAGCACTGAACATTTCAATCACGCCAGAGGTGATATGTTACATTTTGCCAGGTCACACAGTTCAGCGGTAGAACCCAATGGTGTTAATACTAAGAAATGACTTCACGGGAGCCAAGAGATATCAAATCTTGATCCTGGTAAATACCCAGGCACAATGCTTGCCAAGGGTGATATGGATGGCTAAAAGTGTGGCCACTAATTATTGATTATATCAAGAGCTGAAACAGAGCATTATCTGTCCGTGGCCATATTGGTACGCCGCCCATCGGATGTCCAGAGCATGTAAGGGACAGTAAACAACAAAATATTTCTTATTTAAAAAGATAGATAATGCCTTTATTAACCATTCTCCATTTTTGCACAGTTATATTAATATACTTTTACCTCTGTGATTACTTTGTATCAAAGCCTCTGCAGACAGCCTCCTTATCTAAGTGCTTTTGACAGACATGCAGGTGGTATTTTTGAAAAGCTAAACCTAGGTAGGCTCAAACTGATTTCTAAACCGTTGAAAACCGCCTCTTAGCTTAGAGCATTCTGAATTTTTTTCACAGTTAGACAGTACTAGTTCATGTGTGTCATATAGATAACATTGTGCTCACTCCCGTGGAGCTATTTAGGAGTCTGCACTGATTCGCTAAACTGCATGTCTGTCAAAAGCACTGATATTAGGGGGCAGTCTGCAGAGGCTTAGATAGAAGGTAATCACAGAGGTAAAACATATATTAATGTAACCATGTTGGCCGTGCAAAACTGGGAAATGGGTAATAAAGGGATTATCTATCTTTTTAAACAATAAAAATGTTGGTGTAGACTGTCCCTTTAACAAGGGCTGAATGGCCCTGAATGTAACTGTTTCCGCATGAGCCTTCAGGCTCGCTGGAAACAGGAGCTAAGAAGCAGCTCCTTAATTTGTATGCCTCCTCTGAGGTGGCGGACATCAATCCTTCCGATCGGGTTGATTGACACCCCCTGCTAGCGGCCGCGAATCTGCAGAGGGCAACATTGCACAAGAAGTTCACGATTTATCGATGTGCGGTGGACATGATCCCCTACAGCGGATCATGTCCACTCGTACTTTGTTAAATCGGCCCCTTATTATCAAATTTTCTGCGTTCTCTTGCTATCTTTATTTAAAAAAGCAGAAATCTAAGCTTAGGAGCCGGCCCATTTTTGGTTCAGCACCTGGGTAGCGCTTGCTGATTGTTGGCTAAATATAAACACCAATCAGCAAGTGCTACCCAAGTTGCTGAACTAAAAATGAGCCAGCTCCTCAACTTAGATTTCTGCTTTTTTAAATAAAGATAGCAAGATAACGAAGAAAAATTGATAATAGGAGTAAACTAGAAAGTTGCTTAAAATTGAATGCTCTATCTCAGCGTGTCAGGGTTTTTTCCCTGTTTTGTTTGCCATGTGCTGCTGGCAGCCATTTTACTCACCTCTCTTGCTGACTCTGCTGCATACTGTGTGATGCTGCTCATTTCCTGCACTTCCTTTTATGGCCAGACTGGTGTACATCATCCGTGTGAGACAGGATGCAGTCTCAGAATTGTTCCTGACTCTGCTGTTCACCTTGTTCATGATTCCGGCTTGTCTGACTTCTTGCTTTGGCTCCTGACTCGGCTCGTCTGACTATTCGCTTTGGCTCCTGACTCGGCTCGTCTGACTACCAGCTCTGGTTTTGATTCCTGGCTTGTTATTTGACTTGTGGACTTTTTATTATTTTTTGCTATTAATAAAGGTCTGATTATTTTTGCACTTCTAGTCTGATTCCTGGCACCTTGACATTATGCAAGGGCCATGAATCCTGATGGTGCTAATAATCCACCTTTACCTGCCATAATTTCCAGGATGGATGAACAGGATCACTGCTTGGATCAATTTGCACTAGCCCTGCAAACCCTGCTGACTCGCACTGCACATTTGGACCAAAGTGTCCCGCAAGTTAAGGCTGCTCCTGTTTCCGCTGCTGCACCTATTCCTACCAGGAGCATGTCCGGTTCTGCACCTCTACCTCACTGTTATGGAGGCTATCCTAATCAGTGCAGAGGGTTTTTGAACCAGGTGGGCATTTACTTTGAGATGTTACCTCAGGCGTTTCCCTATGACAGAGCTAAGGTGGGATTTCTCATCTCGTTACTCTCTGACACAGCTCTTGCCTGGGCTAATCCCTTGTGGCAGACTAATAAACCTGTGATTTCAAATTACCCTGAATTTGTGGCCTCCTTTTGAAGGGTATTTGATGTTCCGGCTCGCTCCTCCTCTGCTGCTAAACGACTCATGTCCATTCAGCAAGGTACAAGATCTTTTGCTCAGTATGCCATTGAGTTCCGTACGCTTGCCGCAGAGGTAGGTTGGAACAATGAAGCATTTGTTGCCGCCTTCTTTCATGGGCTCTCTGATGTGATTAAAGACAAAGTTGCTGCCAGAGATTTACCCGAAGATCTCGAGGCATTGGTGTCTTTTTTGACCCTAATTGACATCAGACTAAGTGAGAGGCCCTCTTTCAAGAAGTGCTTGTGGAAGCCTCCTTTTTCATTGTCTCTTACGTGTTTGTTCCCACCCATGCCTCCCTCTCCTCCCATGCCTCCTAGTCCGGAGTCACCAGGTACTGCTGAGCCGATGCAGTTGGGATTCACGCGTCTCTCCGCGGGAGAGGGCCTTTAGGAGGAGGGAGGGGCTCTGCCTCTATTGTGGGTTACAGGGCCACCTTTTGAAGTCTTGTCCTACACGGCAGGGAAACGCTCACACCTAAGGTCCTGTCAGGGGCAGAACTTGGGTGGTTTATCCTCGTCACCGGAACCGCTAAAGGAGAAACCTTTGGTCACGGTTGTCCTTTCCTGGGTGGACTCCTCCATAGTCACCCAGGCTCTTGTTGACTCCGGTGCTTCAGGCTATTTCATTGACAGTGCTTTTGTATAAAAGAACTCCATTCCTGTTTTGCCTCGGTCCATTCTGCTTGCTATTGAGGCCATTGATGGCAGGCCCCTTCAGCCCATACTCGTTACTCACAAAACTGCTCCGTTATCCATGGTTGGGCTTTTCCATTTTGAAACCCTCCAATTCCAGGTGATAAACTCTCCGCATTTTCCGGTTGTTCTGGGTTATCCCAGTCTCGACTGGCGCAGGTCCGAAATTTTGTCGTGGTCTCTGCAATGTATTTCCACTTGTCTTCAGAAACCAGTTAAAGTCTTGTGCACTTCTTCGGTATCTCAATTGCCAGAGGAGTACCGAGAGTTCCTAGACGTTTTTGACAAGGTGCGTGCCAGTACGTTGCCTCCTCACCGGTCTTACGATTGTGCCATAGACCTGCAACTCGGAGCCATTCCTCCTCGGGGCTGGGTTTACCCTCTGTCTGTTGCACAGAATTGTGCTATTGAGGTGTATGTTGCCGATGCTCTGTCACAGGGGATCATCCGCAAATCCTGGTCTCCTGCAGGGGCTGGTTTCTTCTTTGTGAAGAAAAAGGGTGGCGAGTTAAGACCATGCATCGATTATAGGGGTCTTAATCATCTTACCGTTAAGAATGCTTACCCTATTCCGCTCATTACTGAACTCTTTGACCGCCTCAAGGGAGCTACAGTCTTTACTAAACTTGATTTGAGAGGAGCGTACAATCTCGTTAGAATCAAGGAGGGCCACGAATGGAAAACAGCATTTAACACCAGGAGCGGGCATTATGAGTATCTTTTAATGCCCTTTGGCCTATGTAATGCTCCTGCTGTTTTCCAGGATTTATTAATGATGTCCTACGAGATATGTTGCAACAGTGTGTTGTGGTGTACTTGGACGACATTCTCATACACTCACCCACACTTGAGGCTCATCATTCTGATGTTACACGGGTTTTTCAGAGACTACGTGAGAACGGCCTGTTTTGTAAACTCAAGAAATGTGAGTTCCATCAGACTCAAGTAACCTTCCTAGATTATGTTATCTCTGTTGCAGGGTTCTCCATGGATCCTGAGAAGTTATCTGCAGTTCTGCAGTAGCCTCGCCCAGTTGGTCTTCAGGCTATTCAACGTTTTTTGGGGTTCGCCAATTACTATAGAAAGTTTAAAAACTTTTCTTCCTTGGTCAAACCTATCATAGACATGACCCGTAAAGAGAATGATCCACTCCATTGGTCACCTACTGCCATTAAGGCCTTTGATAGTCTTAAGACTGCCTTTGCTGCCGCTCCAGTTCTGGCTCATCCTAACCCTGTCCTGCCTTTTGTTCTTGAGGTCGATGCATCTGAGACTGGAGTAGGTGCTCTCTTGTCTCAACGTCCTACACCTGACGGTTCCTTGCATCCGTGTGGTTTCTTCTCTAAGAAATTGTCTCCAGCGGAGTGCAATTATGAAATTGGCGACAGGGAATTACTGGCCATAATATTGGCACTCAAGGAATGGGGGCATCTTCTCGAGGGTACTAGCATGCCAGTGCTCATTCTTACTGACCACAAGAATTTAACTTATTTATCTGAAGCAAAACATTTGTTGCCCCGACAAGCCAAATGGGCGCTATTTTTGTCTTGGTTTAATTATGTGGTATCCTACCTGCCTGGTAGTAAGAATGTTAGGGCTCATGCCCTCTCTTAACAATTTTCCCCTCTGTCCAAGGAGGAGTCTGTACATACTCCAGTTTTACCTCCTAACCATATTTTGGCTGCCATACGTACTAATTTAACTTCTCCCTTGGGGGAGGAGATCCTGGCTACACAAGCTAATGCACCTCCTGAGAAACCTAGTGATAAGTGTTTTGTTACTGAGAATCTTCGAGCTAAACTTTTGCACACTTACCAATATCCTAAAGCCACAGGTCAGCCAGGCAAGAACCAAATGATTTGGTCTGTTACTCGACAATTCTGGTGGCCAGGTCTTCGTTCTGATGTTGCTGCGTATGTTGCCTCCTGCTCAGTTTGTGCACAGAATAAGACTCCTCAACGTCTTCCTGTGGGTCTTCTTCAACCTATTGCTAATGGTGAGCATCTTTGGACACATCTTTCCATGGACTTCATTGTCGAGCTCCCTGTTTCCAATGGCAATACTGTTAACCTTATGGTGGTTGTCAGGTTTTGTAGGAAGTTAGAAATCTTTACAAGACAAAATTGTAGAATGTAACACTATTGAGATTTGGTAACACTAGCTTCAAAGTGAAACCAAGTAGTATAGTGTAAAGTTGTTATATATTAGAGTTTTCAGGATATACTGAATATTAAATCTACATAGTTGTCACAACAGACCCTTATTGAGGGACAAGCAACAAGTTTAGCCTATAGAGAGTTAGTATGCTGAGTTGTATCTCTGATTGTAATCCGCAAGAAATTGTAATAAAAGTTTACAACAGATGTCAGAACTCAAAGTCACAATCTCTATGTGCTCAGAATTAGGATCACCAGTAGTTAAAGACAATATGGTTATCTGTTAAGTATATTGCAAGTTTACTCACAGGAGTGTTTGTCCGCAGCTGTATCTCTCCTCTGACTCTTTGCGCGCTTGCAGTGTGGAGCCGGTCACTTCCTGTCAGAGCAGCGTGTGTAGCAAGAGACTGCCTGAGTGACGTCAGCGGCAACGGCCGTGAGACGGACAAGAGAGTGGCGACGAAAACAAGCAGGCAGATTCACTAAGGTAAGATTAACAAAGCTTACCGGAGAATAGGAACGTCACCTCTGAGTAACTTGATATGCTGTACCAGTTAGCAGTTTAGATGTTAGGATATCCACAGAGCTAGCTTGGTGTATAATACTGAAGGGCTGTAAAATCCAAAGATATCCAGAGAACAAAGTCCTTCACTTGTGAGAGGTAGCTGTTGCAATCACAAATTGACCTGGGGAGGAAGAATAAGGTTTAGAAATCCTTTAACAAAAGTCACAGGAGTATGGCTCAGTGTTACTCAGCAAGAGAATAACAAAATACTAAGCAATGCTAGTTAGGAGATCAGGTGTTTAAGTAGGCAGTGAAATAATGTGATTGGTGAACCAAATAAAAGGTACAGCAACATCCAAAACCCTGACAGTGGTTGACCGTTTTTCTAAAATGTCACATTGCATTCCATTGAAGAAGTTGCCTACCGCTCAGGAGCTTGCTTCAATTTTTGCCCAGGAGGTCTTCCGTTTTCATGGGTTACCCAAGGAGATAGTGTCGGACCGGGGTAGCCAGTTTGTCTCCAGATTTTGGCGTTCCTTTTGTGCTCAAAAGGGGATCCAGCTTTCCTTCTCCTCGGCATATCACCCTCAATCCAATGGGGCTGCGGAACGGTCTAATCAAGCTCTGGAACAGTTCCTCCGTTGCTATGTCTCCGATCACTACAATAATTGGTCTGAACTGTTACCTTGGGCAGAGTTTGCTCGTAATAGTGCTATTAATGCTTCCTCCAAGTTATCCCCGTTCATGGAGCATCTCCGGCAACTCCGTTCCATGTGGGTGCAGATTCAGGATTGCCTTAATCGTTTTTTGCAGCACCAAAAGTTCCAGGCTGATCGTAGGCGTCTGCCCGCGCCTTCCTACCAGGTTGGTGAGAGAGTTTGGCTGTCCTTCCGCAATTTGAATCTTCGTGTGCCTTCCAATAAACTGGCTCCCTGTTATGTTGGTCCTTTTCGAATACTCCGACGGGTCAATCCTGTGGCCTATGCTCTTGATCTTCCTCCTACAATGTGCATCTCCAATATATATAAGAAAATTAAGTGAAACATTTCTGATGACTAATCAACTTGATAAATAAAAAAATCAGTTATTTCTGTCATTACTACAATCTTTTCAGAATATAATTTTTTTATTTTATTTTGGTTGGATATATAATATTTAGGCTCTCTTCCTATTATCTGTATATAGAGTTCACAAGATTGTCAAACTTTATTTAATGTAATTTACAGCAAATATAACATTATCAGCAGTGCAACTAACTAAAAGTATTAAAAAAAATCAATTCACATCCACGCTCAATTAAATTTAATGATAATAAAGTTCCATCAAGGGTAAAATGCTAGAATCAGTAGCAAATAATTGTTTTCTAGATTTCCGGAAATGACACACTCTCGTCACAGATGACGCAACCTTGTGAAAGACTCAGCATCAACAAAGACGCCGGAAATGACTAATTTGCCTAATTCTGCCCGCAAATTTAAGAGACAGTCAATTTGAAAAAAGAGACTAAACCCCAGGTAAGAAATAAATTTTCCTAAAAAATGCATTTCCCAGATTTGAAACTGACAGTCTGCAAAAGGAAATATACTGAAAACCTGAATCATGGCAAATATAAGTACAATACATATATTTAGAACTTTATATAAATACATAAAGGGCCAAACCATAGCTGAGAGCTTAAGTAATAAAAAACATACTTACCAAAAGACACCCATCCACATATAGCAGATAGCCAAACCAGTACTGAAACGGTTATCAGTAGAGGTAATGGAATATGAGAGTATATTGTCGATCTGAAAAGGGAGGTAGGAGATGAATCTCTACGACCGATAACAGAGAACCTATGAAATAGATCCCAGTGAGGAAAACCATTGCATTCAATAGGTGATACTCCCTTCACATCCCTCTGACATTCACTGTACTCTGAGAGGAATCAGGCTTCAAAATGCTGAGAAATCTTAGCACAAAAACTTACTTCACCACCTCCATAGGAGGCAAAGTTTGTAAAACTGAATTGTGGGTGTGGTGAGGGGTTAATTTACAGGCATTTTGAGGTTTGGGAAACTTTGCCCCTCCTGGTAGGATTGTATATCCCATACGTCACTAGCTCATGGACTCTTGCCAATTACATGAAATAAATAAGTTTTTGTTTTATCACTAATTTATACACAACAATAATAAATTACACTAGGGGAGACATTTCCCTGTAGTATATACAGTCTATGCCATTAACTAACCTTTATTTAAAGGGACACTGAACCCACATTTTTTCTTTCATGATTCAGATAGAGCATGCAATTTTAAGCAACTTTCTAATTTACTCCTATTATCAATTTTTCTTCGTTCTCTTGCTATCTTTATTTGAAAAAGAAGGCATCTAAGCTTTTTTTTTTTGGTTCAGACTCTGGACAGAACTTTTTTATTGGTGGATGAATTTGTCCACCAATCAGCAAGGACAACCCAGGTTGTTCACCAAAAATGGGCAGGCATCTAAACTTACATTCTTGCATTTCACATAAAGATACCAAGAGAATGAAGAAAATTTGATAATAGGAGTAAATTAGAAAGTTGCTTAAAATTTCATGCTCTGGGGCCCATTTATCAAGCTCCGAATGGAGCTTGTGGGCCCGTGTTTCTGGCGAGTCTTCAGACTCGCCAGAAACAGCAGTTATGAAGCAGCAGTTTAAAGACCGCTGCTCCATAACCCTGACCGCCTGCTCTGAACAGGCGGACAGGAATCGCCGGAAATCAACCCGATCAAGTACGATCGGGTTGATTGACACCTCCTTGCTGGCGGCCCATTGGCCGCGAGTCTGCAGGGGGCGGCGTTGCACCAGCAGCTCTTGTGAGCTGCTGGTGCAATGCTGAATACAGAGAGCGTATTGCTCTCCGCATTCAGCGAGGTTGGATCAGGTCGGCAAGACCTTCAATTTGGGTTCAGTGTCCCTTGAATAAAAATATGAAATAAATGTGTTTCCTGCTCATTTCAGTTTCAGTTTTAAAAGCCTGATTTAAAATGTTTGCATGCAAAAAGAAATAATGTTTTAAATCTAATTTCATTTTAAATTAAAATTTTGGTTAGTTGCACTGCAGTTAGGGCTAGATTATAAGTGGATATCTAAAATATTTACACGTGGCTGGTTATTGCTACGGCAAGCTCTCGGTAGCAGAGATCAGATCTCTGGTTAATTTTATAAATATGCCACAAATGCCTCCAAAATACTGTCTAGTGTACTTTATTAAAAATAAAGATAGCAGCATCTTTACTTTTAAATGAAATGACTGCACTAGGCAGTATTTTGGGGCTAAAGTTAGCGGGTGTGCGGTAAAAAGTGTCTTTACATTGTTGACTATGCGAACTCTAGCATAGCATGCGCTGGTATTACACAGTGGAGTGCAACTATTACTTTTATGAAAGCGATATTTAGTGCTCCACTTGTAAGCAGGCCCTTAGTGTTTTATTTGCCGTAAATGACATTTTCCTTGGATGTACTTACCATAACCTTGTACTGAAGTCAGTACTGAATGGCATTTCTATTAATCCTAGACACATTGTTTTTGTAATTACATCCCAAATACGTCCTTGAAATTCCAAGTGCAGGTAACAAGGTAAAACTGGCACTAAAAAAACGTAGGTGGAGATTATTTGATCATATTTAAATGTAATGTGTAGTTGCAGTATGCAGGTCAGTAAGTTCATAGTCACCTGCTTATAGTGAGCTTTTATATAGTGGCTACTTTGTCTGCTTACAGGATTGGCTGGATTCTTTTGCTAATCTCCAAACTTTCCTGACTTATCTTCCTAGACTTTTGCACTATCTCTTTTTCTTGCCTCTCCCTCTCTTATCCATTTCCACTATTTCTATGCCTTTTTCCATTCAATACTTAATTACGTATTATTAAATAATGACATAACAATAAGAGATGTGCAGTCTTTTAATGAAACAAATATCCAAATCAACGCACAAAGAAAATGAAATAAAACGAAAGAAATACTGTCGAAAATCGTCACTATTCATTAGTTTTCTTTATTTTATTTTTGAAGGGGTTAATACCTTGACGCACCCATATTAGCACACTAACCCGATCATCTTCTCGCCAGAGACCCGGCCGCGATAACAGGAGGCTTAGCACGCCTGTCTCCCAGTACCTGCACTGAAGTTAAAGGGACACTGAACCCAATTTTTTTCTTTCGTGATTCAGATAGAGCATGCAATTTTAAGCAACTTTCTCTAATTTACTCCTATTATCAAATTGTCTTCATTCTCTTGGTATCTTTATTTGAAAAGGAAGAATGTAAGTTTAGATGCCAGCCCATTTTTGGTGAACAACCTGGGTTGTTCTTGCTGGGTTGTTCTTGCTGAACGAATATAATACCCCTAACTCTTGGCGTCTAGAAAAACCCTAATAGCTCCTTTAAAAGGGTACCTAGCTGACCCTGGAAGAGGACAATGGGTAGGAAGTGATACAAGGAGCGCTAAATAAGTAAGGCTAAGGGAATATAAATAGGCTAGTCAAACCTTAAACAATTTGTGACATTTATTATATAGTGTGACATTTAATATACAAGGAATATTAAATTTAACATGGATCAATGGTACAGAGTAAAATTCACATATAAGCAAATAAAATCAACTAAAATCCGGAGGTGATATAATGTTCCATATAATGTTCCATATCCATATCAGCCCACACCATATGGAACATTATATCTAATACACGGGTCTAGTCTGGCCATATCATTTTAGCTTGGCTTAACTCTCCAGGGCACATTAAGGTAAGTATTGTAGCTACAGGTGAACTTTTTCACCTGTAGCTATGAAACATTTATTTGATTTAACGAAAACAAATGTAAATGTTTAACTAAAATTCAGTATTTGTTTAATTTTAAACTAAACAAATACCAAATAGTACAGCAACTGAATATTTGGAAGAAACAAATTTCCGTGAATATGTGAAAGGAAAATTTTGTCCGAATCGAAAATTTCTTGGCTGCACATCTCAATTCTAAATTATTTTTATTCCAAGTTGAAATATTGATGTATAGATGATAGATAGATAGATAGATAGATGAACAAAAAATCTTCTGCAGCTAAATAAGGGGTCTTAAATTGTGGAATTTACATTAAAGGGATAGTCCACTCCAAAAATGTTATTGTTTAGAAAGATAGATAATCCCTTTATTACCCATTCACCAGTTTTGCATAACCAACACGGTTATATTAATATACTTTTTACCTCTGTGATTACCTTTTATCTAAGCCCCTTCTGACAGCTTCCTGATCACATGATTTTTTATTTATTATCTATTCACTAGCATTTTAGCTAATTAGTGCCTTGTTGTGCTGACTCTTAAATAACTCCCCGGGCGTGAGCACAATGTTATCTATATGGCCCACATGAACAAGCAGTCTCCTGTTCTGAAAAGCTAATAAAAAAAGCATGTGATAAGAGGCTGTCTATAGTGGTTTGGAGGCACCTTCACAGCTTTGCGATTTAAAAGTCTTATTTTATTTAGTTTGCAAACAGCAATTGACAAATAATCATAAGTTCAGCTCAGGATGGAAAGTATGGGATATTCCCAGTGACCTACTGACGCGTTTCGGCTCGCTGGCCGTAATCGTAGTGTGGTCTGTGTAGCCTCTTTCGGCTCTTTTTAAAACCAAAACCTGGGAATTAACCCTTACCTTTCCAATTTCGTTTAAATACTTTTGTGAAAATACTAAAGGCATTATCTATATTTTAAACGATAACTATTCTGGCATAGACTGTCCCTTAAATACCCAAAAATCACTGCGTAAAAAAGATTGGATTTGTTATCTGCTCTTTATTTTGCCATGTGTGCTGTTAGTAGGGATGGGCAACATTTGAAAAATTAAATGAATTTTAACACATTCGTTCCTTCGAATCGAATTTCGAATGTTTACATAACATTCTAACATTCGATTATTGAATGTTCGGTTTCTCATTTTACGATTACATTCGAAAATATTAGTTTCGAAAAATTTGAATTTATATTTGTAATAGTATTTCTAATGAAAAAAAGATATTTTGGTGCACATCCAACCACTTAAGTCCACTCTTTCATGGCATATTAGTATATGCTTCTGTCTGCCAAATATACTTACATAGCTTCTAATAAGATTGGGATAAACATCTCGCAATAATATGAGCTTATATTTGTGCTGCAAAAACAAATATACTTCTATCTGCTAAATATATCTACATAGTTCAAATAAAATTGAGATTAACATCTTGCAATAGTATTGACTTATATTTATGCTGCAAAAATTTTTTTGCTTTTTAAAAAATGCCTTTAAATGAAATGGGATCTTAGTCACACAATATGATCATATTCTGCTAAGCCAGTCTACCACTTACAAGGTGTCCCACATCAGACCGGTCCTATACTAACCAGTTTCCACACTGCAGCAAGTCATGTCTACACAGTGTGAAGCTTTCTAGCTTATTGAGTATATTTATCAGGAACACACCTGGGCTGGGTGGCGTGCAGTAACCAAAGGGGAGGGATTTGGTCAGCTCCCTATTTAAGAAATACAACAGAGGGGTTTTTTGGTTACGCACACCACAAAAGGACTGTTTAAACTTAACACACATATGGTGGGAGTGCTACCAAAGTGACCAAAATAATTACAAAACAACAAAAAAAAAAAAGATATTTTGGTGCACATCCAACCACTTAAGTCCACTCTTTCATGGCATATTAGTAAATGCTTCTGTCTGCCAAATATACTTACATAGCTTCTAATAAGATTGGGATAAACATCTCGCAATAATATGAGCTTATATTTGTGCTGCAAAAACAAATATACGTCTATCTGCTAAATATATCTACATAGTTCAAATAAAATTGAGATTAACATCTTGCAATAGTATTCACTTAATTATTATGCTGCAAAAATTTTTTTGCTTTTTAAAAAATGCCTTTAAATGAAATGGGATCTTAGTCACACAATATGATCATATTCTGCTAAGCCAGTCTACCACTTACAAGGTGTCCCACATCAGACCGGTCCTATACTAACCAGTTTCCACACTGCAGCAAGTCATGTCTACACAGTGTGAAGCTTTCTAGCTTATTGAGTATATTTATCAGGAACACACCTGGGCTGGGTGGCGTGCAGTAACCAAAGGGGAGGGATTTGGTCAGCTCCCTATTTAAGAAATACAACAGAGGGGTTTTTTGGTTACGCACACCACAAAAGGACTGTTTAAACTTAACACACATATGGTGGGAGTGCTACCAAAGTGACCAAAATAATTACAAAACAACAAAAAAACATATTTTGGTGCACATCCAACCACTTAAGTCCACTCTTTCATGGCATATTAGTATATGCTTCTGTCTGCCAAATATACTTACATAGCTTCTAATAAGATTGGGATAAACATCTCGCAATAATATGAGCTTATATTTGTGCTGCAAAAACAAATATACTTCTGTCTGCTAAATATATCTACATAGTTCAAATAAAATTGAGATTAACATCTTGCAATAGTATTGACTTATATTTATGCTGCAAAAATTGGACTTAAGTGGTTGGATGTGCACCAAAATATCTTTTTTTGTTGTTTTGTAATTATTTTGGTCACTTTGGTAGCACTCCCACAATACGTGTGTTAAGTTTAAACAGTCCTTTTGTGGTGTGCGTAACCAAAAAAACCCTCTGTAGTATTTCTAATGCTTTCTTTAAATGTAATATTCAAATTATGCAATATTCGAATTAGAAAAATTAGAATTTATATTTTTGTAATAGTATTTCTAATGCTTTCTTTAAATGTAATATTCAAATTATGCAATATTCTATATAGAAACATTTGAAATGATATATTTGTATCTATTATGTATCAATTTACTAGATTCCCTACCACATGAACTATTAAACTTCTGTATAGTATTTGTTAAATAGAATTATTATTATTATACTTTATTAAGCGCCAACATATTCCCCAGCGCTGTCCATGGATACAATTCATTTAAATAAAACAATACAAGACTTATAAGAGACAGGACAAAATTTACAAACACATACAGGAGGAATTGAGGGCCCTATGCCCGTGGGAACTTACAATCTAGAAGGATAGGAGGTTGGGAAACAGGAGGTGAGGACTGCAAGATTGAGAAATATGTTAATACAGAGTTAGATGAGGGAAATATTAGGTAAGTGAAATTAATTTATTATTGAGTTGGGTGTTAGGCTTCTCTGAACAGAAAAGTCTACAGGGAGCATTTAAAGGAAGAAAGATTAGGGCAAAGCCTGACAGCACGAGGGAGAGTGTTCCAGAGGGTAGGTGCTACACGACAGAAGTCCTGCAGTCTAGCATGAGAGGAGGTGATAGTTGCGGATGCAAGGAGCAGGTCATTGTTGGATCTTAGTGGACGGGCTGGAGTATACTTGTGTATTAGGTAGAGGGGAGCGGCATTGGTGAGAGTTTTGTATGTAAGGGTGAGAATTTTGAATTTAATTCTGCTGTGAATGGGGAGCCAATGAAGGGACTCACAGCGAGGTGCAGCAGATACAGATCGACGGGAAAGGTGGATCAGCCTGGCAGAGGCATTTAGGATGGATTGAAATAGAATGTTAAATTCGAAATTTCGGATATTCAATCTAATTATAAACATTCAAATTCGAAAGTGACATTCGAAAACTGTAAATAAAATTTGATTATAGAATTTTTAAGAATATTCGTTCTTATCAACATTCAAATTTATAATTCGAATTTTGGTAATAACATTCGTTCTAACATTCAAATTCGGAAATTTACACATTCGCCCATCCCTAGCTGTTAGTGTGCATACTAATAAGAACTTTTATCATTAGCCTGTGTTCTGTCAGAAGAATGAAATCCATCAGACTAGCGAGCGGAAGTGATGTTCCGTCAGCTGTCTGATAACAAATACATAGCGTGCATGCGCTCTTCACCGTAGTCGCATTTCAAAGCGACTACGTCACAACAAAGCACATTCGCTCTTCTGATAGAACAACGGTCGCGCGCACTAAAGTAAGCTCTTAGTACTGTACAGATACTCAGCATGTTCTTTACCAGTGCAAAGATACTCATTACCATAGTCAGAGTGATCATACGGTAGTATGCTGTAGCACACAGCGTTTGTTATTTAGGATGGTAAATTATTTTGTTAACACATTCAGTTCATACTTTTTGTGACTATTTTGTGGCCAGCACGTTTCCTTTTCTACTTGCACAAGAACTCATGGGTATCTCAGCAGCAATAACAAACGCTGTGTGCTACAGCATACTACAGTATGATCACTCTGACTGTGGTAATGAGTATCTGTGCACTGGTAAAGAACCTGCTGAGTAGCTGTACAGTACTAAGAGCTAACTTTACTGCACGCGGCCGGCAGAAGAGCGAATGTGCTGTGTTGTGATGTAGTCGCTTTGGAATGCGACTACTGTGAATAGCACATGCGCGTTATGTATTTGTTATCAGACAGCTGACGGAATGTCACTTCCGTTTGCTAGTCTGATGGATTCGCTCTTCTGACAGAACAACTGAGCCTGTGAGGAAGATAAAGTTGCAGTAATATAGGTTTGGAAGTAATTGCCTTGTTGGGGTGTTTCAATTAAATCATTACTTATGGCAACTTCATAGCTATATGTGTTTCCCCTCAGCCATTTCATTAGGAAGCAGGGAGTGTGCCTTGGCTCGTCACTGGAGGACTAGTAGTCATTTGGAATCTATTAATTAGACATGTGCGGTTCGTTTCGGATTAATTCGGAAATTCGGTAAATTCGGTAAATTCGGAGATTCGGATCGATTCGGATTTCCGAATTAAAATACTTCCGAATCTACCGAATGAATCCGAAATAGCTGCCGTATCTCCGAATAAATCCGAATTAGCTCGTTAAAATTCGGCATTTCCCCATAGGAAACAATGGGAGTTTCGGCTGAAAAAAAACTAACACCGCAGCCCCATTGTTTCCTATGGGGAAACACTAAGTCTGCACCTAACACCCTAACATGTACCCCGAGTCTCTAAACACCCCTAATCTAACACTTATTAACCCCTAATCTGCTGCCTCCGCTATCGCTGACACCTGCATTATTTTATTAACCCCTAATCTGCCAACCGAATATCGCCGCCACCTACATTATAGCTATTAACCCCTAATCTGCTGTCCCTAACACCGCCGACCCCTACATTATAGTTATTAACCCCTAATCTGCCTCCCCCCAACGTCGCCGCAATCTAACTATAAGTATTAACCCCTAATCTGCCGACCCGATATCGCCGCCGCCTACATTATAGCTATTAACCCCTAATCTGCTGTCCCTAACACCGCCGACCCCTACATTATAGTTATTAACCCCTAATCTGCCTCCCCCAACGTCGCCGCAATCTAACTACAAGTATTAACCCCTAATCTGCCGACCCGATATCGCCGCCTACATTATAGCTATTAACCCCTAATCTGCTGTCCCTAACACCGCCGACCCCTACATTATAGTTATTAACCCCTAATCTGCCTCCCCCAACGTCGCCGCAATCTAACTACAAGTATTAACCCCTAATCTGCCGACCGCTAATCGCCGCCACTATAATAAATGTATTAACCCCTAAACCGCCGCACTCCCGCCTCGCAAACACTATAATACATTTTATTAACCCCTAATCTGCCCTCCCTAACATCGCCGCCACCTACCTACAATTATTAACCCCTAATCTCCCGCCCCCATCGTCGCCGCTACTATAATAAGGTTATTAACCCCTAAACCTAAGTCTAACCCTAACCCTAACACCCCCTAACTTAAATATAATTTAAATAAAACGAAATAAGTTTACTATAGTTAAATAAATGAATCCTATTTAAAACTAAAGACTTACCTGTAAAATAAACCCTAAGATAGCTGCAATATAACTAATAGTTACATTGTAGCTATCTTAGCATTTATATTTATTTTACAGGCAACTTTGTATTTATTTTAACTAGGTACAATAGTTATTAAATAGTTAATAACTATTTAATAACTACCTAGCTAAAATAAATACAAATTTACCTGTAAAATAAATCCTAACCTAAGTTACACTAACACCTAACACTACACTATCATTAAATTAACTAAATAAATGAATCCTATTTAAAACAAAATACTTACCTGTAAAATAAACCCTAATATAGCTGCAATATAACTAATAGTTACATTGTAGCTATCTTAGCATTTATATTTATTTTACAGGCAACTTTGTATTTATTTTAACTAGGTACAATAGTTATTAAATAGTTAATAACTATTTAATAACTACCTAGCTAAAATAAATACAAATTTACCTGTAAAATAAATCCTAACCTAAGTTACACTAACACCTAACACTACACTATCATTAAATTAACTAAATAAATGAATCCTATTTAAAACAAAATACTTACCTGTAAAATAAACCCTAATATAGCTGCAATATAACTAATAGTTACATTGTAGCTATTTTAGCATTTATATTTATTTTACAGACAACTTTGTATTTATTTTAACTAGGTACAATAGCTATTACATAGTTATTGACTAATTAATAGCTACCTAGTTAAAATAATTACAAAATTACCTGTAAAATAAATCCTAACCTAAGTTACAATTAAACCTAATTAACTACAAGTACCTACAATTATCTACAATTAAATAAACTAAAGTACAAAACCCCCCCACTAAATTACAAAAAAAAACAAACACTAAATTACAAAAAATAAAAAAATATTACAAGAATTTTAAACTAATTACACCTAATCTAAGCCCCCTAATAAAATAACAAAGCCCCCCAAAATAAAAAAATGCCCTACCCTATACTAAATTACAAAAGTTAACAGCTCTATTACCTTACCAGCCCTGAACAGGGCCCTTTGCGGGGCATGCCCCAAAGAAAACAGCTCTTTTGCCTGTAAAAAAAAAACACAATCCCCCCCCCACATTACAACCCACCACCCACATACCCCTACTCTAACCCAAACCCCCCTTAAATAAACCTAACACTACCCCCCTGAAGATCTCCCTACCTTGAGTCGTGTTCACCCAGCCAGGCCGAAGTCTTCATCCGATGGGGCAGAAGAGGACATCCAGACCGGCAGAAGTCTTCATCCAAGTGGGGCAAGAAGAGGTCTTCCATCCATCATACAAGTACCAAAATACAAACAAACACTAAATTACAAAAAATAATAAAATATTACAATAATTTTAAACTAATTACACCTAATCTAAGCCCCCTACTAGCTATTAATATAGCTTCAATATAACTAATAGTTACATTGTAGCTATTTTAGGATTTATATGTATTTTACAGGCAACTTTGTATTTATTTTAACTAGGTACAATAGTTATTAAATAGTTAATAACTATTTAATAACTACCTAGCTAAAATAAATACAAATTTACCTGTAAAATAAATCATAACCTAAGTTACAATTACACCTAACACTACACTGTCATTAAATTAACTAAATAAATGAATCCTATATAAAACTAAAGACTTACCTGTAAAATAAACCCTAATATAGCTGCAATATAACTAATAGTTACATTGTAGCTATTTTAGCATTTATATTTATTGTACAGGCAACTTTGTATTCATTTTAACTAGGTTCAATAGCTATTAAATAGATATTGACTATTTAATAGCTACCTAGTTAAAATAATTACAAAATTACCTGTAAAATAAATCCTAACCTAAGTTACAATTAAACCTAACACTACACTATCATTAAATAAATTAACTACAAGTACCTACAATTAAATGCAATTAAAAAAACTAAACTAAAGTACAAACCCCCCCCCCACTAAATTACAAAAAATAAAAAAATATTACAAGAATTTTAAACTAATTACACCTAATCTAAGCCCCCTAATAAAATAACAAAGCCCCCCAAAATAAAAAAAATGCCCTAACCTATACTAAATTACAAAAGTTAACAGCTCTATTACCTTACCAGCCCTGAACAGGGCCCTTTGCGGGGCATGCCCCAAAGAAAACAGCTCTTTTGCCTGTAAAAAAAAAACACAATCCCTCCCCCCACATTACAACCCACCACCCACATACCCCTACTCTAACCCAAACCCCCCTTAAATAAACCTAACACTACCCCCCTGAAGATCTCCCTACCTTGAGTCGTGTTCACCCAGCCGGGCCGAAGTCTTCATCCGATGGGGCAGAAGAGGACATCCAGACTGGCAGAAGTCTTCATCCAAGCGGGGCAAGAAGAGGTCTTCCATCCATCAGAAAAGTACAAAAAAACAAACAAACACTAAATTAGCAAAAATAATAAAATATTACAATAATTTTAAACTAATTACACCTAATCTAAGCCCCCTACTAGCTATTAATATAGCTACAATATAACTAATAGTTACATTGTAGCTATTTTAGGATTTATATTTATTTTACAGGCAACTTTGTATTTATTTTAACTAGGTACATTAGCTATTAAATAGTTAATAACTACCTAGCTAAAATAAATACAAATTTACCTGTAAAATAAACCCTAACCTAAGTTACAATTACACCTAACACTACACTATCATTAAATTAACTAAATAAATTAATCCTATATAAAACTAAATACTTACCTGTAAAATAAACCCTAATATAGCTACAATATAACTAATGGTTATATTGTAGCTATTTTAGCATTTATATTTATTTTACAGGCAACTTTGTATTTATTTTAACTAGGTACAATAGCTATTAAATAGATATTTACTGTTTAATAGCTACCTAGTTAAAATAATTACAAAATTACCTGTAAAATAAATCCTAACCTAAGTTACTATTAAACCTAACTCTACACTATCATTAAATAAATTAACTACAAGTACCTACAATTAAATACAATGAAATAAACTAAACTAAAGTACAAAAAAAACAAACACTAAATTACAAAAAATAAAAAAAATTACAAGAATTTTAAACTAATTACACCTAATCTAAGCCCCCTAATAAAATAACAAAGCCCCCCAAAATAAAAAAATGCCCTACCCTATACTAAATTACAAAAGTAATCAGCTCTATTACCTTACCAGCCCTGAACAGGGCCTTTTGCGGGGCATGCCCCATAGAAAACAGCTCTTTTGCCTGTAAAAAAAAACACAATACCCCCCCCCCACATTACAACCCACCACCCACATACCCCTACTCTAACCCAAACCCCCCTTAAATAAACCTAACACTACCCCCCTGAAGATCTCTCTACCGTGTCTTCACCCAGCGGGCCGAAGTCTTCATCCGTTCGGGCAGAAGAGGACATCCAGACCGGCAGAAGTCTTCATCCAAGCGGGGCAAGAAGAGGTCTTCCATCCATCAGAAGTCTTGATCCAGGCGGCATCTTCTCTGTTCATCCATCCGGAGCGGAGCGGCAGCATCCTGAAGACATCCCACGCAGAGCATCCTCTTCTTTCTTGATCCGACGACTAGGTGACTGTACCTTTAAGTGACGTCATCCAAGATGGCGTCCCTTGAATTCCGATTGGCTGATAGGATTCTATCAGCCAATCGGAATTAAGGTAGGAAAAATCTGATTGGCTGATTTAATCAGCCAATCAGATTCAAGTTCAATCCGATTGGCTGATGGAATCAGCCAATCAGATTGACCTCGCATTCTATTGGCTGTTCCGATCAGCCAATAGAATGCGAGCTCAATCTGATTGGCTGATTGGATCAGCCAATCGGATTGAACTTGAATCTGATTGGCTGATTGAATCAGCCAATCAGATTTTTCATACCTTAATTCCGATTGGCTGATAGAATCCTATCAGCCAATCGGAATTCAAGGGACGCCATCTTGGATGACGTCACTTAAAGGTACAGTCACCTAGTCGTCGGATCAAGAAAGAAGAGGATGCTCTGCGTGGGATGTCTTCAGGATGCTGCCGCTCCGCTCCGGATGGATGAACAGAGAAGATGCCGCCTGGATCAAGACTTCTGATGGATGGAAGACCTCTTCTTGCCCCGCTTGGATGAAGACTTCTGCCGGTCTGGATGTCCTCTTCTGCCCGATCGGATGAAGACTTCGGCCCGCTGGGTGAAGACACGGTAGAGAGATCTTCAGGGGGGTAGTGTTAGGTTTATTTAAGGGGGGTTTGGGTTAGAGTAGGGGTATGTGGGTGGTGGGTTGTAATGTGGGGGGGGGTATTGTGTTTTTTTTTACAGGCAAAAGAGCTGTTTTCTATGGGGCATGCCCCCGCAAAAGGCCCTGTTCAGGGCTGGTAAGGTAATAGAGCTGATTACTTTTGTAATTTAGTATAGGGTAGGGCATTTTTTTATTTTGGGGGGCTTTGTTATTTTATTAGGGGGCTTAGATTAGGTGTAATTAGTTTAAAATTCTTGTAATTTTTTTTATTTTTTGTAATTTAGTGTTTGTTTTTTTTGTACTTTAGTTTAGTTTATTTCATTGTATTTAATTGTAGGTACTTGTAGTTAATTTATTTAATGATAGTGTAGAGTTAGGTTTAATAGTAACTTAGGTTAGGATTTATTTTACAGGTAATTTTGTAATTATTTTAACTAGGTAGCTATTAATTAGTCAATAACTATTTAATAGCTTTTGTACCTAGTTAAAATAAATACAAAGTTGCCTGTAAAATAAATATAAATGCTAAAATAGCTACAATGTAACTATTAGTTATATTGTAGCTATATTAGAGTTTATTTTACAGGTAAGTATTTAGTTTTATATAGGATTAATTTATTTAGTTAATTTAATGACAGTGTAGTGTTAGGTGTAATTGTAACTTAGGTTAGGGTTTATTTTACAGGTAAATTTGTATTTATTTTAGCTAGGTAGTTATTAACTATTTAATAGCTATTGTACCTAGTTAAAATAAATACAAAGTTGCCTGTAAAATAAATATAAATCCTAAAATAGCTACAATGTAACTATTAGTTATATTGTAGCTATATTAATAGCTAGTAGGGGGCTTAGATTAGGTGTAATTAGTTTAAAATTATTGCAATATTTTATTATTTTTGCTAATTTAGTGTTTGTTTGTTTTTTTGTACTTTTCTGATGGATGGAAGATCTCTTCTTGCCCCGCTTGGATGAAGACTTCTGCCAGTCTGGATGTCCTCTTCTGCCCCATCGGATGAAGACTTCGGCCCGGCTGGGTGAACACGACTCAAGGTAGGGAGATCTTCAGGGGGGTAGTGTTAGGTTTATTTAAGGGGGGTTTGGGTTAGAGTAGGGGTATGTGGGTGGTGGGTTGTAATGTGGGGGGGGGGTTGTGTTTTTTTTTACAGGCAAAAGAGCTGTTTTCTTTGGGGCATGCCCCGCAAAGGGCCCTGTTCAGGGCTGGTAAGGTAATAGAGCTGTTAACTTTTGTAATTTAGTATAAGGTAGGGCATTTTTTTTATTTTGGGGGGCTTTGTTATTTTATTAGGGGGCTTAGATTAGGTGTAATTAGTTTAAAATTCTTGTAATATTTTTTTATTTTTTGTAATTTAGTGGGGGGGGGGTTGTACTTTAGTTTAGTTTTTTAATTGTATTTAATTGTAGGTACTTGTAGTTAATTTATTTAATGATAGTGTAGTGTTAGGTTTAATTGTAACTTAGGTTAGGATTTATTTTACAGGTAATTTTGTAATTATTTTAACTAGGTAGCTATTAAACAGTAAATATCTATTTAATAGCTATTGTACCTAGTTAAAATAAATACAAAGTTGCCTGTACAATAAATATAAATGCTAAAATAGCTACAATGTAACTATTAGTTATATTGCAGCTATATTAGGGTTTATTTTACAGGTAAGTCTTTAGTTTTATATAGGATTCATTTATTTAGTTAATTTAATGATAGTGTAGTGTTAGGTGTAATTGTAACTTAGGTTATGATTTATTTTACAGGTAAATTTGTATTTATTTTAGCTAGGTAGTTATTAAATAGTTATTAACTATTTAATAGCTATTGTACCTAGTTAAAATAAATACAAAGTTGCCTGTAAAATAAATATAAATCCTAAAATAGCTACAATGTAACTATTAGTTATATTGAAGCTATATTAATAGCTAGTAGGGGGCTTAGATTAGGTGTAATTAGTTTAAAATTATTGTAATATTTTATTATTTTTTGTAATTTAGTGTTTGTTTGTATTTTGGTACTTGTATGATGGATGGAAGACCTCTTCTTGCCCCGCTTGGATGAAGACTTCTGCCGGTCTGGATGTCCTCTTCTGCCCCATCGGATGAAGACTTCGGCCCGGCTGGGTGAACACGACTCAAGGTAGGGAGATCTTCAGGGGGGTAGTGTTAGGTTTATTTAAGGGGGGTTTGGGTTAGAGTAGGGGTATGTGGGTGGTGGGTTGTAATGTGGGGGGGGGATTGTGTTTTTTTTTTTACAGGCAAAAGAGCTGTTTTCTTTGGGGCATGCCCCGCAAAGGGCCCTGTTCAGGGCTGGTAAGGTAATATAGCTGTTAACTTTTGTAATTTAGTATAGGGTAGGGCATTTTTTTTATTTTGGGGGGCTTTGTTATTTTATTAGGGGGCTTAGATTAGGTGTAATTAGTTTAAAATTCTTGTAATATTTTTTTATTTTTTGTAATTTAGTGTTTGTTTTTTTTTGTAATTTAGTGGGGGGGTTTTGTACTTTAGTTTATTTAATTGTAGATAATTGTAGGTACTTGTAGTTAATTAGGTTTAATTGTAACTTAGGTTAGGATTTATTTTACAGGTAATTTTGTAATTATTTTAACTAGGTAGCTATTAATTAGTCAATAACTATTTAATAGCTTTTGTACCTAGTTAAAATAAATACAAAGTTGCCTGTAAAATAAATATAAATGCTAAAATAGCTACAATGTAACTATTAGTTATATTGCAGCTATATTAGGGTTTATTTTACAGGTAAGTATTTTGTTTTAAATATGATTCATTTATTTAGTTAATTTAATGATAGTGTAGTGTTAGGTGTTAGTGTAACTTAGGTTAGGATTTATTTTACAGGTAAATTTGTATTTATTTTAGCTAGGTAGTTATTAAATAGTTATTAACTATTTAATAACTATTGTACCTAGTTAAAATAAATACAAAGTTGCCTGTAAAATAAATATAAATGCTAAGATAGCTACAATGTAACTATTAGTTATATTGCAGCTATCTTAGGGTTTATTTTACAGGTAAGTATTTAGTTTTAAATAGGATTCATTTATTTAACTATAGTAAACTTATTTCGTTTTATTTAAATTATATTTAAGTTAGGGGGTGTTAGGGTTAGGGTTAGACTTAGGTTTAGGGGTTAATAACCTTATTATAGTAGCGGCGACGATGGGGGCGGGAGATTAGGGGTTAATAATTGTAGGTAGGTGGCGGCGATGTTAGGGAGGGCAGATTAGGGGTTAATAAAATGTATTATAGTGTTTGCGAGGTGGGAGTGCGGCGGTTTAGGGGTTAATAACCTTATTATAGTAGCAGCGACGTTGGGGGCGGGAGATTAGGGGTTAATAATTGTAGGTAGGTGGCGGCGATGTTAGGGAGGGCAGATTAGGGGTTAATAAAATGTATTATAGTGTTTGCGAGGTGGGAGTGCGGCGGTTTAGGGGTTAATAACCTTATTATAGTAGCAGCGACGTTGGGGGCGGGAGATTAGGGGTTAATAATTGTAGGTAGGTGGCGGCGATGTTAGGGAGGGCAGATTAGGGGTTAATAAAATGTATTATAGTGTTTGCGAGGCGGGAGTGCGGCGGTTTAGGGGTTAATACATTTATTATAGTGGCGGCGATTTGCGGTCGGCAGATTAGGGGTTAATACTTGTAGTTAGATTGCGGCGACGTTGGGGGGAGGCAGATTAGGGGTTAATAACTATAATGTAGGGGTCGGCGGTGTTAGGGACAGCAGATTAGGGGTTAATAGCTATAATGTAGGCGGCGGCGATATCGGGTCGGCAGATTAGGGGTTAATACTTGTAGTTAGATTGCGGCGACGTTGGGGGAGGCAGATTAGGGGTTAATAACTATAATGTAGGGGTCGGCGGTGTTAGGGACAGCAGATTAGGGGTTAATAGCTATAATGTAGGCGGCGGCGATATCGGGTCGGCAGATTAGGGGTTAATACTTATAGTTAGATTGCGGCGACGTTGGGGGAGGCAGATTAGGGGTTAATAACTATAATGTAGGGGTCGGCGGTGTTAGGGACAGCAGATTAGGGGTTAATAGCTATAATGTAGGCGGCGGCGATATCCGATCGGCAGATTAGGGGTTAAATAATGTTATTATAGGGTTTGCGATGTGGGGGGGCCTCGGTTTAGTGGTTCATAGGTAGTTTATGGGTGTTAGTGACTTAGTGTACTAAATGGGTGTTAGTGTAGTAAAAACATACCGAATTTCGGAACGGAATAGAACCGAATTCAGCCGAATCCGAATAAATCCGAAACGAATTTATTCGGATCCGAATAAATCCGAAACGAATTTATTCAAATTTTGCCGAATCAGATTCGATCCGAAACGAAATTCTAAAAGTCCGAATCGATCCGAACCGAAAACGAACCGAATTTTTTAGCGGTGCACATGTCTACTATTAATTACTAACTGACTCAGGTGACTTTGCTGGCTACAGTTCTTAATGATCAGCTACCAACAATAATTACTTTAGCATTTGTTAAAGGGGCATTGCAATTGTAGTATAAGTGTTTAAAGGGACATGACTTTCATGACTCAGACAACATTCCAATTTACTTCTATTATCTAATGTGCTTAATTCTCTTGGTATCCTTTGTTGAAGAAATAGCAATGCACACAAGTGAGCTAATTGTATGAGGCATCTGTATGCAGCCACCTATCAGCAGCTATAGAGCCTATTTAGATATGCATTTCAACAAAGGATATCAAGAGAATGAAGCAAATATCATACTCTTTCTGAATCCTGAAAGAAAGAAAAAATGTGATTCATGTCCTTTTAAATTATGCATAGTTAAACAACTTTGCAATATAGTTTAGTTATTTATTTTCTCCACTTTTTGGGTAATTTAAATGTGAACATTTTGGGCTTTCTAATTCCACTGTTCCCCCTTACCTAATTTCTTCTGCAGAGGACAATTGGGGCCAGATAAAGTGTGCAAACAACGGTTATGTGGAATATATCAATATACATTAAGATCAATGTTAAGAGATTGGATAAAGGAAAAACTAGGTTTCAACATGGTGGTACCCATTACTTAAATAAAAACCCAAGTCCTATATGGAAACTAAAATTTTACACAAATCTATTTAATATTTAAACAACTAATTCTCAAGTTAATATTTGTTTTGAATACTTCATTTTTTGTGGTATTTTTTAACATGTGCAAAGGCTGCATATTTCTTCATATATCTGATGGTATTTTGGTACAAAATAGTGATCGCATTTACTTTCAACTTTTAATACGAGCTCTAACACCGGTGAATGTAAACCCCCTATCGCTCGCGCATAACTGTTAGCGCTACACTCGGAATCTGGCCCTAAATACTTGAATTAATTTACTTTGTATATGACAAGTGAGTATTTTTAATTATATGCATTTTTATATTTTTACTACTAACCTATTATGCTGTAGTTGCTTTGATGTGGCAGAGTTAATACAGAAGGGGACCTTTTTAAGTCTTTTGTTTTGTATTATATAAGGTTTTTTTCTTAACTTGGATCACTGCAGAGATGTCCCCTGGGCTCATCCAAGACCTTGTCTACCTGCTGAAAATGTTCATACTAAACTCATGCTAGACATTGATATTGCATTCCAATCTACTTGTTACTCTGCATCAGCAGTGTTAGAAACATTGTGCCCCACCCCCTGGATTTTCACCCCCACCTTGAGTACAAACTGCAGAAAAAAACGACAATTCAATGTTTTGTTTTGTTTTCTTTTTAACCACTCCCTAAATGTAGCTTCAGCATTCTGGGATTTATAGTTCACTATTTCACTCTCAGAATTGTGATTCTGCAGTTCTGAACTCTAATTCCCAACATGCATTGTACAGTGGTGGGGAGTGAACTTCCAGGATGCTTAAAGTTTTGCATGCGATCACGCACCCTAATTTTTTGGGGGGGTTTGTTTTTTTATTTTTAACATTAGTTTTTTTTCCCTTTTTAGTTTTTTTCAGTTTAGGATTTTTTTTTTCCATAAAAGAGCTAAAACACTTTAGGTCGATGCCCTAACAAATGCCCTTCTAAGGACTATGCACAACCAAATGTCCTTCAATGCTCAAATGCTTTCAGGGCAATCTTGTTTTAGAATATTTTTTTTCGGGGGGCAGCAAAAGCGCTGTGGGCACTGCCCTGCCAAATTCCCTTCTAAGTGCAATGACCATTCGAATGCCATTTTCAGGGCAATCTTTTTCGAGGATAGGGTTTTTTCTTAGTTTAGATTTTTTTTTAGAATTAGGCTTTTTTTGGGGAGTGGGGTGTTACTTTTATTGTAGAATGGGTTTGTAATATTTATTTGAAAAAGAGCTGCGTCACTTTAGGGCAATGCCTTACAAAAAACTCTTCTAAGGGCTATTGTTATAGTAACTGTTAGTGTTAGTTTAGGTTTTTTTTTATTTTGGGGTGTTTTGCTTTAAAGGGGGTTATGGTGATTTAGGGGTACATTACCAATGTCGGTGCTGATGCTGTTTAGAATATTTCACTAGCATCACCACCCATTGCGATGTATAGTAAAACGCCCAACTACTTGTCAAAATCCCTAATTCCTTACTACTTCACCTTTAATATATCTCGAATGTGAGGGATCAATTTCTTGCTTTGCAGGAAAGGGGTATAAGAGGATATTTTATACTGCAATGACAGCCCACAAGGCAGATAATATTGTGGCCACCAGAGGCTGTAGTCATCAACAGAGTACATCAAAGAGGACTTTAAAGGGACATGAAACACAATTTGTTTTACCTTACTCAGAAAGAGCATGCAATTTTAAACAGCTTTCCAATTTACTTCTATTATCTAATTTGCTTAATTATCTTGATATCCTTAGTTGAAAAGCATATCTAAATAGGCTCAAGAGCTGCTGATGGGTGACTGCACATAGATAATTAAAAATAGTGGGAGCACCCAGTAAAGGGCTAAAGTGTATACACAAATACAAAAATAAATGGAAGCATAAATTCTAAAATGTTATTACAAATTGATTACAACATAAAAGATGGGTGGATTAACACATGTATGGACTGGTACTGGTAAAAAATGTATGCACAAAAAATAATACAAATAATAAAAGATATAATGAATTGAGCCAAAGTTCTGATATTTTCTGAGTAGAAATTAAAAAATGTGTCCGTGTCCTAAAAGATGTATGCGATTCTGTAATCCAATATGCTATATTTAAAAAAATGTACGAATCCTATATGTGATAATCCCCTTGGAAAGTGAAATGTCTGTGTGTATTTACCTAAAAAATATATCTAGTGCAAAAACATATACAAAATTAACATACCCCAAAATAAAAGGGAGGCTTACCAGATAATGTCTAAATGGAGCTTGAGGAAATCACACCTATCAATGCGTTCAGCCCTAATAAGGGCCTTTTTCAAGACTAGTGTGTGCTCAGTGTTCACTTATTTTTCTTGAAACCGTTCATAATTAATTTCCTGTTAGAAAAATTCGCACCACAAACTAACAGTTAATGAGATAGTATTCTATCTTTAAAGATGGCATCTTAATCTTTGTTAATATCCCGAAAGGTCAAATTACTGTTCCCCTTTTAATCTGTGATGCGAATAATGTCATTTATGGTAATCGGCCTTGCTATTTCCAGTCAGTTGGACGTCACTTATTGGACGTCACTTAAGGTAATTGGCCATATTAATTCCAGTCAAAGATGTCATATCCTTAGACGTCATTTCCGGGTTTAGCGGTCATATAGAATTTTGGGATTTAAAGTTTCCCTATACTATCTCTAATGGGGGATCATGTCGTAATTCTAAAGATAGTATTGTGAAACTTTAATTCCTAAATAAGGGCTTCAAAATTGTTTGGCTTAAGAGAGACATATCAACCATAAATAAATATGTGAAAATATATAATAAACATATGAATATCATCCCGATCCGATATGATCGGATTGACAGCCCCTGCTAGTGGTCAATTGGCCGCCAGTGAGCAGGGGCGGCATTGCACAAGCATTTCACACCCACATGTATAGTCTATGAATTCTTGCACATGCTCAGTAGGAGCTGGTGACTCAAAAGTGTAAATATAAAAAGACTGTGCACATTTTGTTAATGGAAGTAAATGGAAAAGTTGTTTAAAATAGCATGCTCTATCTGAATCATGAAAGTTTAATTTTGACTTGAGTGTCCCTTTAAGATGCCATATTTAATGGGACAGTCAACTCAAATTTATTTATTGTTTTAAAAGATAAGTAATCCCTTTATTACCCATTCCACAGTTTTGCACAGAAAACATGGTTATATTAATACACTTTTTACCTCTGTGATTAACTTGTATCTAAGCATCTTCTGACTGCCTCCTAACCACATGACTTTATCTATTGACTTGCATTTAAACCAATTAGTGCTGTGTTGTTAGAAACCATGGGCATCAGCACAATGCTATCTATATGAATCACATGAACTAGCTTCTGCTGATGTGAAAAGCAAATACAAAAGCATGTGATCATGGGGCTGTCTTTAGGGACTTAGAAACAGACAGAAATTTAGAGGTTTAAAGGTTATAAAGTATGTTAATATAACCATGTTGGCTGTACAGAGCTGGGGAATGGGTAGCAAATGAATTATCTAGCTTTTTAAACAATACAAATGTTTGTGTTGACTGTCCCTCTAAAGATGACATACTATCACATTAAAGGGCCATTATACACTCATTTTTTTCTTTGCATAAATGTTTTGTAGATGATCTATTTATAAAGCCCATAAAGTTTGTTTTTTTAAAAAATGTATAATTTTGCTTATTTTTAAATAACATTGCTCTGATTTTCAGACTCCTAACCAAGCCCCAAAGTTTTATTTGAATATCGTCAGCTACCTTCTCCAGCTTGCTCCTGTTTGTGTAAAGGGTCTTTTCATATGCAAAAGAAGGGGGAGGGGGAGTGTCTTATTTCCCACTTGCAGTGGGCTTTCCGAATACCTTTTCAACAGAGCTAAACTGAAAGCTTCTAAGTACGTTTTTAAACCATTTTATACTGGATTTTTATATCAGCATCTGTGCATCTTATTCTTTATAGTAGTGTCTATTACATGCAGTTATATGAAAATGAGTGTATACTGTCCCTTTAACTGGTAGATTGTGGCAGGAATTTAATTATCATAAATAAAAAGAGAGAAGCGCTCAACCTGGGAACGAACAATAGCATAATAGCTTGTTCTATGGCTAGTTACCACCCAAGAAGCAGCCTCTTTTTGCTCAACATGTGCCTTTCACAGAGAAGAACTTTCCTGAAGCATATCAGTCTGATCCTGACTTTACAGTAAGTCCAACCCCCGAAATACCAGGCAATTCCTCTCTGAACGAGGTTGCTATTTCTTCAACAAAGGATACCAAAACAATAATAAGCAAATTAGATAATAGAAGTAAATTGGAATATTGTTTAAAATTGTATTCAGTATTTGAATCATGGAATAAACATTTTGGGTTTCATGCCCCTTTAATGTCTGAAGCATAGAGTTCTATATTATGATGTAATGCTCGGCTGGGGATTCATATTCTTATAATTAACTGATGTTATATTGTGAAAATAAGCCCTGCAGAGCTTTACCCGCTATGCTCATCCACTGTGAGAAATTAACCTATGAAAGATATTGCTTACAATATATACTTTCAATGATATCATATCTTTTTCTCTGAGAATTATGGCTGACACAAATGCATTTATCAAATAAGTAAAAATTAGTATTTTATAAATGCATAACCTTAGCTCTGTCACTTAATGCCATATTATAATGTCTCAGTTAGAATACTATAATCTAGCTCTATTATATACTAAGAAGATATTGTAACATGAGCATGCACATAGTAAGTGATTGTATTTCCTATTGTGTTTACTTATTTCAGTCTTTAAAGGGGACATTATACACTAGATTTTTCTTTGCATAATGTTTTGTAGATGATCCATTTATTTTGCCTATACAGCTTTTTTTTCTTCTTCCTTTTTAAATGTATAGTTTTGCTTATTTTTAAATAAAATTGCGCTGATTTACAGTCTCCTAACCAAGCCCAAAAATTTTAGACGTATACTGATGTATACCTACTCCAGCTTGCTCCTGTTTGTGTAAAGAGTCTTTTCATATGCAGTGGAAGGGGGAGTGTCTGCTTTTTTGCTATAGAACCACTTGCAGTGGGTGTTCCAGCTAACCTTTTCAACAGTGCTAAACTGGGAGCTTCTACATGAGTCTTTAAAAGGTTTTACACTGGATTTTTAGATCAGTATCTGTGCATATTATTCTTTATAGTAGTGTTTATTACATGCAGTTAAATGAAAATTGGTGTATACTGTCCCTTTAATTACAAGATTATACATTAATCTGGTGTTACCTAGTCAATGTTCCCATTTTCTCTTTTTTGGTTTATTACTGTGTTCTGTTTTGCATAGATTGTTATATGTTTGAATAGTCTATGTAATATATTTGTTGCAACAATATAGAGACAAGAAACACAAAAACAATTGTTTCATGAAGCAAAGCATGTGATTTTAAACAACTTTTCAATGTACTTCTATTATCTAATTTGCTTCATTATCTTGGTATCCTTAGTTGAAGATAATACCTAGGTAGGCTCATGAGCAGCCAGGCATTATTAGGAGCTATCTGCTGATTAGTGGCTGCACATAAATGCATCTTGACATTGGTTCACTAGATGTGTTCAGCTACAAGTAGTACATCACTGCTCCATCAACAAAGGATACTAACAGAATGAAGCAAGACTACAATCTTTCACATTGCCTTCTGTTAAAATATTTTTTTTCTTATATGTGCACAAGGTCTAAGTGACCCCTTATATAAGCAAGAAGTTTTTTTTAGATGATACCTATATGCTGCTTTAAATTTTTTTTGCATATTTTATTTTTATAGCTCATAAAGATAGATCTTATTGTATTAGTTAACATATATTGATATTGAGCATTGTTCTGTCTCTTCTATGTTTTCTGTAATCTGATGGTTTATTGCTATAGTGCACATTTTCTGTTTATTTGTCTTTCTTTTGAACCTCAATACTTAGAATTTCAATACAAATAGTACTTAACTATAATAGGTTAAATAATCTGGTTATCAGTGTAAATATGCTTAATTTTTTTTAAAATTTATAAACCAATCCTCATTAAAGGGACACTAAACCCAAACATTTTCTCTCATGATTGAGATAGAACATGCAATTTTAAGCAACTTTCTTTTTTACTCCTATTTTCAAATTTTCTTCCTTCTATTGCTATCTTTATTTGAAAAGCAAGAATGTAAGTTTAGAAGCCAGCCCATTTTTGGTTCATTACCTGGGTTGTCCTTGCTGATTGGACAGCACCAATAAATAAGTGCTGTCCAGGGTCTGAAACATTTATTTTTCCAATAAAGATAGCAAAAGAACAAAGAAAATTTTGATAATAGGAGAATCCCTTTAAACATGCAAATATAACAAATATTCTACAAAAGCTATCCCCCCCAAATAATTAAAACAACATAACAAATGGTCTATAATAGGGTATTTTTTTATTTCATTGAAAGAATTTCCAATAAACATACAAGTATACAAAATTACCCACAAATGATATCAAAGTAAAATATTTGAAGTTAGGAGTGATGCAAGCACTATGCATTTTAACTATATACATTTTAACTATATGCATAGTTCAGGCTGAAAAATGTCTAGATTCACAATATTATCTGACTTTAATCTGACATCTGATTGACCTACCTCAATATCTTGTCATGAATGCACAGGAATTGTGTGCATTATGATTCCCCTTGCTGTAATTAGTTTACCATCAAAACAAAGCAGGACTAATACTTCTTAAATACAATGCAGAAAAAAAAAAATAGATTTAAGGTTGACAACATGCCATGCCCAATAACATTACATGTACCCCTTAGGGTTTTTCTAAATCTTTATTGGAAATTTGATGTTGAGTTGTGCTTATTTTAAAAATAACAATCATGCCAGACAAAAATACCAGCTTTGGGGCGGCTACTTGTGGGATTCATTACAATTTTCTTGTTTCTTAAAGGATTCTCATATACAATTAATATCACTTCCAAATGCTTTAGCGAAAAATAGTCTAAATAAAGAAAGAATGCACTCAAAATGTTTCTGTCATCCATATTAAAGAACAGCATTTCTACATATTGATTATTTTGCCTGGGAAAATGGTATTCAAACATTGTTTAATAAATGTATATTGAAATAAATACAGCGGTATTAGTTGTGTGCATCCTACAAATGCTCATTGACTCATAAGGTACTAGCTAACTTCTACTTGTAAAACAAACACTTCCGGGCATCACCTGATCCAGAGTTCTTGTTCTATACAAACTTGCGAGGTTGCACCAATTGTAGATAAAATAAACTTTATTCCGTGTACAGCATAAAAACAGAAAGCCATACGGCTCAAAACAGCATATCAGGAGTCTCAGAGAAGGCAGAAAACGCAGACATGTTTTGTGTGGCTCAACCACACTTGTTCACTGCTAACTTCAGCCTTCACCAAGACCTCTATTTAAAGAGACATATACATGTAATTAAAAACAAGTAGATGATTAATTAACTCCTTCATGCCATTACCTTAAAAAATATACAACTAACTGTCACTTATTATATGTACCCAAGGGTTCAAATATATTTGTTATTATTCCTCAAGTTGTATATTAAACAAAAATATATCCTATTCCTGACATTTAAATATAAACCAACATATTTTTAGAAATTGTTTAGATAAATAAATTGACATAACTTTCCATATTAATGCTAAGGGGATGCCTAGTATTCAAATAGAAAATTTACTCTGCCTCTTTGTAGTTTAATTTATATTCTCTGTCCCCCTTCTTTTGTGTGCAGGGACATGGTCAATAGCCTGAATTGATAATAATGATGCACTTTCTGCATGGAGGTTTTTATGTTTTGCCACTGAAGTGAACACTTCTGTGTTCTCAATATCTCTAACATGTTCTAACGCTCTATGTTTCAATAGGAGTTTAGTTTTACACATGGATTGAATGTGGCACCCCCTACAAGTGAGGAGGTAAATCACATGATTTGAGTTACAATTCAGCTTATGTCTGATCTCATATGTCCTATTTGTAACCGTTGAAGTGAACACTGTCCCTTCCTCTACATAGCTACAAGTTTTACAACAATTTGCTTTACATTTCTAAAAACCTAGTCTGTTCGGCACCATGTTCTTGTATTTTTAGTAACTTTAGTAACTTCTACTTGTACCTGCCAGCCAATCAGCATTAGCAGGAAGTACTTACTAGCCAGTAAACACGAAGAGGCATAGCACAACATATATTGCTGTAATAATTTAAATTTGAACGTAAACACATTTAAATTGTTTGCTTCACATATTTTCAAGCAAAAGACGTCAATATGTTTAAATGTTCGCCTTTCATAGTAATGGTATAATGTGCTTGATTACAATGCTCCTTTAAATGCTAATAACTAAGATTTATAATGTAAAGCATTTGCATTTCCAATGTAAAGAACAACAAAAAAGTGAATTTATCGTAATTAATATATTAATATTAGTATTAGAATTGAGTATATCACAAATGTCAAGACTTTAGAATGGAAGTCAACTTAAAGGGACAGTCTAGGCCAAAATAAACTTTCATGATTCAGTCATTTTAAACAATTTTCCAATTTACTTTTATCACCAATTTTGCTTTGTTCTCTTGGTATTCTTAGTTGAAAGCTTAACCTAGGAGGTTCATATGCTAATTTCTTAGACCTTGAAGGCCACCTCTTTTCAGAATGCAATTTAACAGTTTTTCACCACTAGAGGGTGTTAGTTCACGTCTTTCATATAGATAACATTGTGCTTGTGCACGTGAAGTTATCTGGGAGCAGGCACTGATTGGCTAGACTGCAAGTCTGTCAAAAGAACTGAAATAAAGGGGCAGTTTGCAGAGGCTTAGATACAAGATAATCACAGAGGTTAAAAGTATATTTATATAACTGTGTTGGTTATGCAAAACCGGGGAATGGGTAATAGAGATTATCTATCTTTTAAAACAATAACAATTCTGGTGTAGACTGTCCCTTTAAATGTAATCCTATTTGTTGAAGAGACTAATTTTCACTGGTTGATAGTAAACCTTCTATTATATAAATACAGTAAATTTAGAAAAACAAAACAAATAGTTGTGTGACATTTAATAAATACAGTAAAGGAAATGTAATATATATATATATATATATATATATATATATATATATATATACCAATGTATGTCACAGTGATTATTGAAGCTCTTGTAAGATAGCTTTGAAGCATTAGTCTCTTCTGTAGGAAACAACTTGTGGTGCAAAACGTAGTTTGAAAATGTACAGGACTGACAACTAAGCATTAGGTGATAGATTTTAAGTTACATTATATAGCACCTAAATGATTTTTCTTTGTTATGCATAGAGATTGTTAAACCCTGTTTCAAATTGTATTAATACTTATGTGACATTAGTCTAAACATAAATGTCTCCATAAATCAGTATAGTGTAAAACAGGGGTTTACAAATTATACCTTACTGTTAAGCTGGGTTAAATAGAATATATACACTAGAGGAAATGGAATATAACAAGATGATTGTTTTATAATTATTGCATAGCTGGATGGAATGATACTTGTTTTAGTAAGGAACATTGTTATGTATACATTTTCCTTTCTGGAGTCAATATCTGCAGAAGAACATAAATTAAATAAACACAATCCAAAAAGTACTACTTAATACACGCACATACACACACACACACACACACATATATATATATATATATATATATATATATATATATATATATATACATACTGTATATATATATATATATATATATATATATATATATATATATATATATATGTGTGTGTGTCTACATGAAAAAAATTTAAGGAAGTAAGATTGGTCTCTTTCATTCTTCTTTTCCACATAATCATCTATTATATTTTTTTTATTTATAAATCAACGCACGTTTGCATTAGTTATGAAATTTAAAAAAATAATACATTACTATTTTTGGATCAAATAGTCATGAACACACAACCTATAAACAAATGATTAAAAGACACTATCAAAATAAATCCAATGCAGTTAACCATATAATGTCCACATTAAACACCTATAAATAAATTAATGATAGTCTTTGTATCTCCAGTTCACTGTAGCTGACAGCTCTTCTGAAACTCACTCCATCCACCAATCCATTCTGCAATACAAAACACAGAATGCGCCTCCTAGTGCAGATTAACACGTGACTTATTACGCCATATACAGGGAGTGCAGAATTATTAGGCAAGTTGTATTTTTGAGGATTAATTTTATTATTGAACAACAACCATGTTCTCAATGAACCCAAAAAACTCATTAATATCAAAGCTGAATAGTTTTGGAAGTAGTTTTTAGTTTGTTTTTAGTTTTAGCTATTTTAGGGGGATATCTGTGTGTGCAGGTGACTATTACTGTGCATAATTATTAGGCAACTTAAAACAAATATATACCCATTTCAATTATTTATTTTTACCAGTGAAACCAATATAACATCTCAACATTCACAAATATACATTTCTGACATTCAAAAACAAAACAAAAACAAATCAGTGACCAATATAGCCACTTTTCTTTGCAAGGACACTCAAAAGCCTGCCATCCATGGATTCTGTCAGTGTTTTGATCTGTTCACCATCAACATTGCGTGCAGCAGCAACCACAGCCTCCCAGACACTGTCCAGAGAGGTGTACTGTTTTCCCTCCTTGTAAATCTCACATTTGATGATGGACCACAGGTTCTCAATGGGGTTCAGATCAGGTGAACAAGGAGGCCATGTCATTAGATTTTCTTCTTTTATACCCTTTCTTGCCAGCCACGCTGTGGAGTACTTGGACGCGTGTGATGGAGCATTGTCCTGCATGAAAATCATGTTTTTCTTGAAGGATGCAGACTTCTTCCTGTACCACTGCTTGAAGAAGGTGTCTTCCAGAAACTGGCAGTAGGACTGGGAGTTGAGCTTGACTCCATCCTCAACCCGAAAAGGCCCCACAAGCTCATCTTTGATGATACCAGCCCAAACCAGTACTCCACCTCCACCTTGCTGGCATCTGAGTCGGACTGGAGCTCTCTGCCCTTTACCAATCCAGCCACGGGCCCATCCATCTGGCCCATCAAGACTCACTCTCATTTCATCAGTCCATAAAACCTTAGAAAAATCAGTCTTGAGATATTTCTTGGCCCAGTCTTGACGTTTCAGCTTGTGTGTCTTGTTCAGTGGTGGTCGTCTTTCAGCCTTTCTTACCTTGGCCATGTCTCTGAGTATTGCACACCTTGTGCTTTTGGGCACTCCAGTGATGTTGCAGCTCTGAAATATGGCCAAACTGGTGGCAAGTGGCATCTTGGCAGCTGCACGCTTGACTTTTCTCAGTTCATGGGCAGTTATTTTGCGCTTCTTGCGACCCTGTTGACTATTTTGAATGAAACGCTTGATTGTTCGATGATCACGCTTCAGAAGCTTTGCAATTTTAAGAGTGCTGCATCCCTCTGCAAGATATCTCACTATTTTTGACTTTTCTGAGCCTGTCAAGTCCTTCTTTTGACCCATTTTGCCAAAGGAAAGGAAGTTGCCTAATAATTATGCACACCTGATATAGGGTGTTGATGTCATTAGACCACACCCCTTCTCATTACAGAGATGCACATCACCTAATATGCTTAATTGGTAGTAGGCTTTCGAGCCTATACAGCTTGGAGTAAGACAACATGCATAAAGAGGATGATGTGGTCAAAATACTCATTTGCCTATTAATTCTGCACTCCCTGTAGTTTGTGCCACAAACAATATACTCATGAAAAGAGCAGCACTTCCTTGTGCTTTTCAGGCTAGGAAATGCAGTGTCCCAGCTCACTGATACATCGGTATGGGGACTGGTCCCACCGCTACTCCTGTGACCATCCAATGCAAGCAAAAGCGTTGATTCCAAATGTTTATAACATAATCCTTATAACAATGTATAAGTGAGCTGGGACGCTGGGATTTCCTAGCCTTCCTCTAACAGCACAAGGAAGTGCTGCTCCATTTGTGAGTATATTGTTTGCTGCATAAAATAAATGATGTTAGAAGTCCCAGGTTAATCATGAACACATAAGTCTTCTTTTGTAAAGTTTATTAATTAATATCTAACAATTCACTATATTTGGATGTATGTGAACTCACTTAGGCCGGATGATCAAAGCATCATCAAAGTGGCGATATATTCAAAAGGGATCCGTCACTGGATTGAGATTGCCTGTGGAATTTTCAAAAGGGTTGAAATCAGTGTTTGAAGGCAGTCTCACCGAGAGTCTTTTACTATACCTCATAGTAAGTAGCGATTCTTTTCTGATTCTGGCAGAATCTTCAAAGCAGCGCCGCCTCTTACATAGAAGTTGTAATGTAAATGATCCCTTTACACAGTATTGTATGGCACTATATACAGATGTGTCCACAGAAACTCAACCTCAATTGTTACAATACACATCAGATATATACCTATAGGATCTAGGGGATTGTGGGTATGTAATAGATCTTTATCTAATGTTTTAGTTATATGTATTTTATTGTATAATGCTAAAATATAACGTATTTGAAGCCTTGTCATGTTTTATAAATTGTGTCTTTTGCTTTTGGCATGTTTTCTTATTTATTTATTTATAAAATATTTTACCAGGAAGGATACATTGAGATTTCTCTCGTTTTCAAGTATGTCTTGGGTCCACAAAACATTGCATTTATACAATAGGGTACAATATTAACATAGAACATGAAGGAAATATATAATCTTCTATTTTTAGGAAGAAGATTTCATGTTTCTGATATTAATATTTTTTTTATTGAAAACAGTAGCTGTGACTTTCTAAGTTCTCACTGTTATACTTATATAGACAATAAATAAAAGAAACTAGAAAGTCACAGCTACTGTCTTTTCTTCCATGAAATATAAATATCACTAAAACAAAGTCTACTTCCTAAAAAAAGAAAAAAAAAACACGCCAAAAGCAAAATACACGATTTTTAAAAACACGGGATGACTTAAAATTCATATGATAGCATTATATAATAAATACATATAAATAAAACATCATATATGCATATATAATATGCCCAAATCTCCTATTGATTAAATAGTAAGTTTTTTTTGTCTTTATCAACAATGGAGATCACAGCCATAATGAATATATCCGCATTCCGTGGGCGTTTCATGGGAATAACTTATATTTTAATGGGGAAACATCACCATGAGGTTCCAATTTTAAAAGTACTGTCTTCAATGTTAGATACACCATTCAGCTATATCAGTCTCACCAGCTTTCAGTGGCGAGAATTTCCATTCGGGGGAAATTTAGTGGATGTACCGTGAAACTTAATTACATATGTATTATTTGAACTGTAAATATACAGAATTTTTTTTTTTAACAAATGCACAGTCTATGTTGTGTAAACATAGTTTAAATACAGATCCCCCTCCCTGCACAGGGATCACAGATAACTGCCAATGTTTGCGTTTTTTATCTGAAGCTGCAATCCCTATTATTCCCTAAGGGGGACACATCGCCACTTGTCCGAACAGAGAGGGTCAGCCAACTTTCTTTGAATATATCGCCGGACCCATGGATTGCGAGACTTTTGAGGCCAAAAAGGCAATTCCTCGTGGGTCTGACAATGTTTTTATCACCAGGGCCTTAAGGTTTGGCTTTCTATTCTTTTTATTTAGTAAAATATTGCATATTATTTTGACACTTAATAGACATCTAAGCATTTACAGAAAGGTTGAAGTTTCTCTTTTTTTCTCTCCTCTCTGTTCTCTGTCTGTTGTGTTTTTATTTCCTCCTTTTTTGAGAAGGTGACATTAAAGGGACAGTATACACTCATTTTCATATAACTGCATGTAATAGACACTACTATAAAGAATAAGATGCACAGATCCTGATATAAAAATCCAGTATAAAATGGTTTAAAAACTTACTTAGAAGCTGTCAGTTTGTCTCTGTTGAAAAGGTAGCTGGAAAGCCCACTGCAAGTGGCAAATAAGACACTCCCCCCCCTCCCCCTTCTTTTGCATATGAAAAGACCCTTTACACAAACAGGAGCAAGCTAGAGAAGGTAGCTGACGGTATTCACATAAAACTTTGGGGCTTGGTTAGGAGTCTGAAAATCAGAGCAATGTTATTTAAAAATAAGCACAACTATACATTTATTTTAAAAAAAAAACTTTATGGGCTATATAAATAGATAATCTACAAAACATTTATGCAAAGAAAAAATGAGTGTATAATGTCCCTTTAAGTAATAAGTATAAAAAGTAGGGGAGAAGGAGTTTCTGGCTTGTATGTCTATGGAAACATGGAAGGTTTCAGTGTGCAATCATTGATACTGCTAAGTCAAAACCATGGTTTATTCATATAAACCAATAATATCTCTTATGTAAACAGTGGGGGACTGGGTAATTACCTCTCCTGCCCCAAACACTTTATGGCAGTACAGATATCAGCATACCATAGCAGTCAAAGAAAAGTGCACAGATGCAATTGCATTCCTCGCATAAACTCACCACCGCTTGTAGGCACCATACCATACAAATTTCCACAAGGATGTGGCTATATTAGTAGCCGGAGGAGGGGGAATAAAAGGGGGCAATTGTGTTGTCAGACCAAGCTGGTTCCTGCTCCTACGATATGTAGCCACGCTCGTTACACCTGACCATGCCCCCATCACACCTACTTCTGCCCAGCCATGCCCCCCCCTGCATGTGCAACTGACGACGGCGACGTACACATTACAAACGCGTTTATAGTATAGATAAGTATTAATCCCTTCTGTTTTGAGAAAATTTATCAATAATCTAATTTTAAAGGAATTGGTGGATTCCATGAAATTGTTTGTTCATAGATAGTGATAATAATTATAAAGAATATGCAACGACTTTGCAATTTTTTCAGTTATCCAATTAAAAGTTGAGTTATTTGTAAATATAAGAACATGTTTTATCATACGGAAAAGCATTATTAAAAAACCCCTCAGGGTAAGAAATTCTACCATAAGTCACAGTAATAAATAACACGTTGTGCTGAGCAGCTGGGGATGAGGTCAGGGCAGCCTGGTACTCTGGTTGCATGACTAAGGGGCATAAGGTCTGTGCAGCTTATGGCCGAGTGTAACTAGTTGCTGATAAACAGTAAAAATGCCCTTCACAATATCCTGTATCAGATTTTGCGCTACACAGAGTTTACCTACTTTTGCATTACGTTTAGTCTGTCAGTATTGGGCGTTACATACATTTACATATGTATATGTATTTAATAGTCATATATGTGATATCTTGTACCACTAATGAGATAATGAAAATCAAGACCAAAACATCTAGAAATTGTGTTCAGCAACCCAGTTCTTAAATTGTTTCTTTATATATCATACTCCCATATTCGTGATTCTAATGTTCAGCACTTTCGTCTTCTGAAACTGAATTTATCTCTGCATTTGCGTCATTATCAGGATTGAACCTGTAAGGATTCCAGTCCGCTTTTTCCAGTTACCTTTCAATCACATGGTCTCTACCTGTCTGCATTTAAGTCATCACCTGACTGCAGACAGGTGCTTAGTTATTGCACATGTAGCTGTTTGTAGCTGTCCTGCTATCCTTTGCTACTGAGTTCTCTATCAAGCTCTCCTTGTGGATTACAAAGCTTTATTCCTTTGTCACCTGGATTTTACTTATCCTTTTACCTCAGGAGGATTATAACACAGCGACTTTCATATAGCTCCTAATACCCTCTGCTGCACAAAGGTTTTATCACATTTCATGTTTTGCCGTAATCGGCACTTTCCCTGCAGCTGCTTTCAAGCCACACGCTTTCTCTGTGGGACTTCACTTACCATCTTATCAAGCCCTCTGACATTGCACTCAACCGGTTGTCTCACCTACAATTCAAACTCTCATTTAGAGTCAGCCGCTTACCTCTTCTGTGACCGGAGCTACAGTTTTCACTGCCGCTTGTGCCGCTGTCAGTCAGAGTCTCAGCTCCTCCTACCAGCGGTTACTGATCTCGGCTCTATAGCGGGCTAGTACAAAGACTCTGTGTCTCGTATGTAATTCCCTCATCATGGTAACGCTGTGAAGGAAAACTTAACACCTAAGTCCTTTGTTAAAACCTGCTAGCTTACCTTTTGGACGAACTGTGCTAATCCTCTCTGTGCACATTACTCCCCTCAATACCTGCTTGCTAATCTATGTATGAGTAATTTGGAACTCTGCTTACATTTCAGAATCTTACTCCTATACTGATATCAGTTACAATAATAGAGTGAATTATAACTCTATCTCCTCCTATGTAAATTACATTAACTTTATTTCACTTTATCAAACAGTCTATGCTAATTAATAGCCTGTTCAACAAAGTGATACATATTCAGTTCTCATTAAGTCTGCAGCTGAGTTCCTATATTTCTGCACAACCTGGAAACAAACCTTATAGAACCATTTGCAATTCCGTCTTGTTAGTTGGCAACCAAGATCTTTTGTACAGGTTTTTATAAAAACAGTCCCAAAATCGTGTTTTTAGTAATCACGATTTACAATATCTAGAATATTGTATTGACATCTGTTTACATTAATAAATACAATTCAGCAAAGATAAATCTCATTATGTACAGAGAGGTTTGGAATTTTTTGTTACATTTTCACCTTTGCAAGTTAATGGTTTCACAAATTTACAATATCAGACCTGTTAAAATTCTTGTAGATAATAATTTCCTGCACTGATCTTCTTTATTTCAGATGAAAATCCCGACAAATCATAAAAGTTGTGTTTTCTCAATGTATGAGAAAAAATAATATTAATATATATATATATATACATTAAAAGTTAAAAAAGAAAACTCATTGAGTAAACATGCCTAGTAGTAATGTGCATTCGGATTCTTCTTGAGGATCAGAATGCAGAAGTAAGCAGCTCATGCCATTCGCATATTTTCGTTGGATTGGTTCTTGTAAAAGATCCCCACTCTAAGATCGGGATTTGCGTTTATCAGAGGATTAATTTTACACATGTAAATGATTATTTTCCTTACACACTGTATAAAAGGATGAATCAAATCGCCACAATGCTTTTAATAATTTTTTTCTAAATTTATTTTACATAATTTTGCTCCATTGTGCCTTGCTGCCCCTATTTTGAGACTAGGGGGTCGATTTATCAAAGCGTCAATCTAGGCGCATTCGCTGGAGTCAATACGCTCGACAGACATCACTGCAGCGAATCTACATTCAACGGTCTTATTTATCAACACGTCTGTCAAATACACGTGCGTCAAGTCTGCCGTGATTAGTATCGGATAAATAAGAGTCATCAATGTCGCGGATATCCTTATTCATCAAATGATCTACCCTGAATGTCTATCAAATGAAGACATTTTAGTCTTCTTATTCCAATTTTATTTATACCATTGTACATATATATTTGCATATACTTGTGTATTTATATATATATATATATATATATATATATATATATATATATATATATATATATATATATATACTAGTCGTTAAGCCTGCCCAAAGGGCAGTCTAATTTTTGTTTAAGCTACAGATGTAGAAACAACCTATTTTGTAACTCTTCTTTTATATAAATAAGTGAGAAAGCCTGCCCAGAGGGCAGTATTTTGTGGTGACGGAACCAACCTGCCATTTTTGGAATTAACCTGGGTGGATTAAAAAAATGGCAGGGTGGTGAAAGAATCCACCTGGTGGATTCTTTCACCAACCTACCATTTTCGGAATCCACCGGGAAGCGGTTTCCGCTGCATCAAGGTGGATTCAAAAAATGGCAGGGTGGTGAAAGAATCCACCTGGATGCAGCTTTTCGGAATCCACCTGGATGCAGCTTATGCTGCATCCAGGTGGATTCTTTCACCACCCTACCATCCAGGTGGATTCTTTCACCACCCCTTTTGCTCTCTCTCCCCCATTTATTTTGCTCTCTCTCCCCCTTTCTTTTGCTCTCTCCCCCCTCTCTTTTGCTCTCTCTCCCCCTCTTTTGCTCTCTCTCCCCCTCTATTTTGCTCTCTCTCCCCCCTCTCTTTTGCTCTCTCTCCCCCCTCTCTTTTGCTCTCCCTCTCCCCTCTCTTTTGCTCTCTCCCACCTCTCTTTTGCGCTCTCTCTCACCCTCTCTTTTGCTCTCCCTCTCCCCTCTCTTTTGCTCTCTCCCACCTCTCTTTTGCGCTCTCTCTCACCCTCTCTTTTGCTCTCCCTCCCCCTTCTCATTTGCTCTCTCCCCCCTCTCTTTTGCGCTCTCTCTCCCCCTCTCTTTTGTGCTCTCTCTCCCCCACTCTTTAGCTCTCTCCCCCCTCCCTTTTGCTCTCCCCTCTCTTTTTCTCTCCCTCCCCCCCTCTCATTTGCTCTCTCTCCCCCCCTCTCTTTTGCTCTCCCCTCTCTTTTGCTCTCCCTCCCCCTCTCATTTACTCTCTCTCCCCTCATCTTTTGCTCTCTCTCGCCCCTCTCATTTGCACTCTCTCCCCCCTCTCTTTTGCTCTCCCCTCTATTTTGCTCTCCCTCCCCCTTTCATTTGCTCTGTCTCTCTCCTCTCTCTTTTACTCTCCCCTCTCTTTTGCTTTTGCTCTCCCTCTCCCCCTCTCTTTTGCTCTCTCTTGCCCCTCTCTTTTGCTCTCTCTCCAGCTCTCATTTGCTATCTCTCTCCCCCTCTCTTTTGCTCTCTCTCTCCCCCTCTCTTTTGTGCTCTCTTTCCACCTCTCTTTTGCTCTGCCCCCCTCTCTTTTGCTCTCTCTCTCCCCCTCTCTTTTGCACTCTCTCACCCTCTCTTTTGCTCTCTCCCCCCCCCTCTTTTACTCTCTGCCCCCTCTCTTTGCTCTCCCCTCTCTTTTGCCCTCCCTCCCCCCTCTCATTTGCTCTTTCATCTCCTCTCTCTTTTGCTCTACCTCTCCACTCTCGTTTGCTTTTGCTCTCCCTCTCCCCTCTCTTTTCTCTCGCCCCCTTCTCTTTTGCTCTCGCCCCCTTCTCTTTTGCTCTCGCCCCCTTCTCTTTTGCTCTCGCCCCCTTCTCTTTTGCTCTCTCCCCCCTTCTTTTTTGCTCTCTTCCCCCCTTCTTTTTTGCTCTCTCCCCCCTTCTTTTTTGCTCTCTCCTCGCTGGAGTCAATACGCTCGACAGACATCACTGCAGCGAATCTACATTCAACGGTCTTATTTATCAACACGTCTGTCAAATACACGTGCGTCAAGTCTGCCGTGATTAGTATCGGATAAATAAGAGTCATCAATGTCGCGGATATCCTTATTCATCAAATGATCTACCCTGAATGTCTATCAAATGAAGACATTTTAGTCTTCTTATTCCAATTTTATTTATACCATTGTACATATATATTTGCATATACTTGTGTATTTATATATATATATATATATATATATATATATATACACTAGTCGTTAAGCCTGCCCAAAGGGCAGTCTAATTTTTGTTTAAGCTACAGATGTAGAAACAACCTATTTTGTAACTCTTCTTTTATATAAATAAGTGAGAAAGCCTGCCCAGAGGGCAGTATTTTGTGGTGACGGAACCACCCTGCCATTTTTGGAAGGGTGGTCTATTGTGGTGACGGAACCAACCTGCCATTTTTGGAATTAACCTGGGTGGATTAAAAAAATGGCAGGGTGGTGAAAGAATCCACCTGGTGGATTCTTTCACCAACCTACCATTTTCGGAATCCACCGGGAAGCGGTTTCCGCTGCATCAAGGTGGATTCAAAAAATGGCAGGGTGGTGAAAGAATCCACCTGGATGCAGCTTTTCGGAATCCACCTGGATGCAGCTTACGCTGTATCCAGGTGGATTCTTTCACCACCCTACCATCCAGGTGGATTCTTTCACCACCCCTTTTGCTCTCTCTCCCCCATTTCTTTTGCTCTCTCTCCCCCTTTCTTTTGCTCTCTCCCCCCTCTCTTTTGCTCTCTCTCCCCCTCTTTTGCTCTCTCTCCCCCTCTATTTTGCTCTCTCTCCCCCCTCTCTTTTGCTCTCCCTCTCCCCTCTCTTTTGCGCTCTCTCCCCCCCCCTCTTTTGCGCTCTCTCCCCCCCTCTCTTTTGCTCTCTCTCCCCTCTTTTGCTCTCTCTTCCCTCTCTTTTGCTCTCTCTTCCCTCTCTTTTGCTCCCTCTCCCCTCTCTTTTGCTCGCTCTCTCCCCATCTCTTTTGCACTCTCTTTCCCCATCTCTTTTGCTCTCTCCCACCTCTCTTTTGCGCTCTCTCTCACCCTCTCTTTTGCTCTCTCTCTCTCCCTTTCTTTTGTGCTCTCTCTCCCCCTCTCTTTTGCTCTCCCCTCTCTTTTGCTCTCCCTCCCCCTTCTCATTTGCTCTCTCCCCCCTCTCTTTTGCGCTCTCTCTCCCCCTCTCTTTTGTGCTCTCTCTCCCCCTCTCTTTTGTGCTCTCTCTCCCCCACTCTTTAGCTCTCTCCCCCCTCCCTTTTGCTCTCCCCTCTCTTTTTCTCTCCCTCCCCCTCTCATTTGCTCTCTCTCCCCCCCCTCTCTTTTGCTCTCCCCTCTCTTTTGCTCTCCCTCCCCCTCTCATTTACTCTCTCCCCTCATCTTTTGCTCTCTCTCGCCCCTCTCATTTGCACTCTCTCCCCCCTTTCTTTTGCTCTCCCCTCTATTTTGCTCTCCCTCCCCCTTTCATTTGCTCTGTCTCTCTCCTCTCTCTTTTACTCTCCCCTCTCTTTTGCTTTTGCTCTCCCTCTCCCCCTCTCTTTTGCTCTCTCTTGCCCCTCTCTTTTGCTCTCTCTCCAGCTCTCATTTGCTATCTCTCTCCCCCTCTCTTTTGCTCTCTCTCTCCCCCTCTCTTTTGTGCTCTCTTTCCACCTCTCTTTTGCTCTGCCCCCTCTCTTTTGCTCTCTCTCTCCCCCTCTCTTTTGCACTCTCTCATCCTCTCTTTTGCTCTCTCCCCCCTCTTTTACTCTCTGCCCCCTCTCTTTGCTCTCCCCTCTCTTTTGACCTCCCTCCCCCCTCTCATTTGCTCTTTCATCTCCTCTCTCTTTTGCTCTACCTCTCCACTCTTGTTTGCTTTTGCTCTCCCTCTCCCCTCTCTTTGCTCTCGCCCCCTTCTCTTTTGCACTCGCCCCTTCTCTTTTGCTCTCTCCCCCCTTCTTTTTTGCTCTCTCCCCCTTCTTTTTTGCTCTCTCCCCCCTTCTTTTTTGCTCTCTCCCCCTTCTCTTTTGCTCTCTCCCCCTTCTCTTTTGCTCTCTCCCCCTTCTCTTTTGCTCTCTCCCCCTTCTCTTTGGCTCTCTCTCCCCTTCTCTTTTGCTCTCTCTCCCCTCTCTTTTTCTCTCTCTCCAGCTCTCATTTGCTCTCTCTCCCCTCTCTTTTGCGCTCTCTTTCCCCCTCTCTTTTGCTCTGTCCCCCCTCTCTTTTGCTCTCTCTCTCTGCCTCTCTTTTGCACTCTCTCTCCCCCTCTCTTTTGCGCTCTCTCTCCCCCTCTCTTTTTCTCTCTCCCCCTCTCTTTTTCTCTCAACCCCTCTCTTTTGCTCTCTCCCCCTCTCTTTTGCTCTGCCTTCCCCCCTCATTTGCTCTTTCATCTCCTCTCTCTTTTGCTCTACCTCTCCCCTCTCGTTTGCTTTTGCTCTCCCCTCTCTTTTGCTCTCTCCCCCCTCTTTTTCTCTCGCCCCTTCTCTTTTGCTCTCTACCCCCTTCTTTTTTGCTCTCTACCCCCTTATTTTTTGCTCTCTCCCCTTATCTTTTGCTCTCTCCCCCCTTCTCTTGATCTCTCCCCCTTCTATTTTGCTCTCTCCCCTTCTCTTTTGCTCTCTCTCCAGCTCTCATTTGCTCTCTCGCTCTCCCCTCTCCTTTGCGCTCTTTCCCCCTCTCTTTTGCTCTGCCCCCCTCTCTTTTGCTCTCTCTCCGCCTCTCTTTTGCGCTCTCTCTCCCCCTCTCTTTTGCTCTCCCTCCCCCTCTCATTTGCTCTCTCCTCCCTCTCTTTTGCTCTCTCTCTCCCCCTCTCTTTTGTGCTCTCTCTCCCCCTCTCTTTTGTGCTCTCTCTCCCCCACTCTTTTGCTCTCTCCCCCCTCCCTTTTGCTCTCCCCTCTCTTTTTCTCTCCCTCCCCCCTCTCATTTGCTCTCTCTCTCCCCTCTCTTTTGCTCTCCCCTCTCTTTTGCTCTCCCTCCCCCTCTCATTTACTCTCTCTCCCCTCATCTTTTGCTCTCTCTCGCCCCTCTCATTTGCACTCTCTCCCCCCTCTCTTTTGCTCTCCCCTCTATTTTGCTCTCCCTCCAACTTTCATTTGCTCTGTCTCTCTCCTCTCTCTTTTACTCTCCCCTCTCTTTTGCTTTTGCTCTCCCTCTCTTTTGCTCTCTTGCCCCTCTTTTGCTCTCTCTCCAGCTCTCATTTGCTATCTCTCTCCCCCTCTCTTTTGCTCTCTCTCTCCCCCTCTCTTTTGCGCTCTCTTTCCACCTCTCTTTTGCTCTGCCCCCTCTCTTCTGCTCTCTCTCTCCCCCTCTCTTTTGCACTCTCTCACCCTCTCTTTTGCTCTCTCCCCCCCCCTCTTTTACTCTCTGCCCCCTCTCTTTTGCTCTCCCCTCTCTTTTGCACTCCCTCCCCCCTCCCATTTGCTCTTTCATCTCCTCTCTCTTTTGCTCTACCTCTCCACTCTCGTTTGCTTTTGCTCTCCCTCCCCCCTCTCTTTGCTCTTGCCCCCTTCTCTTTTGCTCTCGCCCCCTTCTCTTTTGCTCCCGCCCCCTTCTCTTTTGCCCTCTCCCCCCTTCTTTTTTGCTCTCTCCCCCCTTCTTTTTTGCTCTCTCCCCCCTTCTTTTTTGCTCTCTCCCCCTTCTCTTTTGCTCTCGCCCCCTTCTCTTTTGCTCTCGCCCCCTTCTCTTTTGCTCTCTCCCCCCTTCTTTTTTGCTCTCTCTCTCCTCTCTTTTTATCTCTCTCCAGCTCTCATTTTCTCTCTCTCCCCTCTCTTTTGCGCTCTTTCCCCCTCTCTTTTGCTCTGTCCCCCCTCTCTTTTGCTCTCTCTCTCTGCCTCTCTTTTGCACTCTGTCCCCCTTCTCTTTTGCTCTCTCCCCCCTTCTTTTTTGCTCTCTCCCCCTTCTTTTTTGCTCTCTCCCCCCTTCTTTTTTGCTCTCTCCCCCCTTCTTTTTTGCTCTCTCCCCCTTCTCTTTTGCTCTCCCCCCCTTCTCTTTTGCTCTCTCCCCCTTCTCTTTGGCTCTCTCTCCCCTTCTCTTTTGCTCTCTCTCCCCTCTCTTTTTCTCTCTCTCCAGCTCTCATTTACTCTCTCTCCCCTCTCTTTTGTGCTCTCTTTCCCCCTCTCTTTTGCTCTGTCCCCCCTCTCTTTTGCTCTCTCTCTCTGCCTCTCTTTTGCACTCTCTCTCCCCCTCTCTTTTGCGCTCTCTCTCCCCCTCTCTTTTTCTCTCTCCCCCTCTCTTTTGCTCTCTCCCCCTCTCTTTTGCTCTCTCCCCCTCTCTTTTGCTCTGCCTTCCCCCCTCATTTGCTCTTTCATCTCCTCTCTCTTTTGCTCTACCTCTCCCCTCTCGTTTGCTTTTGCTCTCCCCTCTCTTTTGCTCTCTCCCCCCTCTTTTTCTCTTGCTCCTTCTCTTTTGCTCTCTACCCCCTTCTTTTTTGCTCTCTCCCCCCTTCTTTTTTGCTCTCTCCCCCTTCTCTTTTGCTCTCTCCCCCCTTCTCTTGATCTCTCCCCCTTCTATTTTGCTCTCTCCCCTTCTCTTTTGCTCTCTCCAGCTCTCATTTGCTCTCTCGCTCTCCCCTCTCCTTTGCGCTCTTTCCCCCTCTCTTTTGCTCTGCCCCCTCTCCTTTGCTCTCTCTCCGCCTCTCTTTTGCGCTCTCTCTCCCCCTCTCTTTTGCTCTCCCTCCCCCCTCTCATTTGCTCTCCTCTCTCTTTTGCTATTCTTCTCCCCTCTCTTTTGCTCTCTCTCCCCTCTTTTGCTCTCTCTCCCCTCTTTTGCTCTCTCTCCCCTCTTTTGCTCTCTCCCCCTTCTCTTTTGCTCTCTCCTCCCTTCTCTTTTGCTCTCTCCTCCCTTCTCTTTTCTCTATCCCCATGTCCTTTTTTTAAATTGGGACACTCCCACTGCCTCCCCTTTCCTGCTGAGCTGCCATTATTTTTTTAGGGCACTCCCACTGCCTTCCCTGCTGAGCCTCCCACCCACCACCCGCTCACACCTTCCACCGTCACCAGCAGAAGATTGTTACAGACAGTGACACACACAGTGTCACCATCTGTAGGGATCAGGCATCTGGCCTCATATGGAGGCGGAGCACCGATCGTGCTCCAGCTCCATATGTGGCAGATGCCTGAAGCTTCAGAAGCTCTAGCTCTCAGCTATGTTACAGCTGAGAGTTGGAGCTCCTGAATCTGTCTGTCGTCACGAGGCAGCTGCATGCGCATCCAACATTCCTTTGAGGATGCATGCGCAACTGCCGATGGTGACAGACGCTTACAAACACAATTATAGTATAGATATGTATATATAAATAGACAATGAGATCCGCACTCACCAGCAACCACAACCACTCTGTGCACGGCCACTAGTCACATCCAAAAGAAATAAGCAGCATGTAGAATGGGATCCTGGTGTAAATCCATGTTATCCACAGCAGCAAGGAAAGCCAGCACCAGAGATAATATTTATCACCTTTTATTGACAGAACATCATAACGTTTCGGCCCCAACCAGGAGGCCTTGGTCACATGAAAACAAGTCACCCAGGACAGGCATAACACACATACCCACAAGTGAATCTTATATACCCCCTAACAAACATTCTAATGTGTGAACAGAAAAAAACGCCAAAGTACAAAATGCAAACAGCTGTATTACCTAATCACAGGCATCACGTAAGTGCACACAGGCTAAGCGTCATCAAACTGCGATCGCATGGCTCACGCATGCGTAGTGGCATTGGGAGATTGTCGGCGGTTGTCATGGTAACCTACAAAAACAAAAGCTCAAAGGCCCACGTACGGGCAACATAGGCAAATGCAGGTGTAACCATGGCAACCGGAATAACAACAAGCATGTTTGGGCTTATAAGATAGACTACAATTGAGCCATATGTAACGCTTCATCACTAATAACAGCTATAGTAATAACACACTCAGGGCAGATGACAATGCCCAGCAGTTGGCCAGGACCCCCCAAAAAAGTAGCACATTAGTACGATCAGCGTGTCCTGTTACCATAGCAACAGACATAACAAATGTGCGGAAATCATGCACTCATAAGAGCGCTTGCCAAAAAAAATATTTTTACAAGTTAAAAACGTATATAGAGTAGGTCAATCACAGAATGTGTAGATGGATAAACCAACGATACTGTGTTAGTACAGTATTTCGAATATAGCAATGAAACAGCATATGGCTGTAAAAAAATATTGGTTTACCATCCAGCCAGGCTGTAATTTGAGCTCAATATACTAACAAAATAGTTAAAACTAAAAACACAAAGTGCTTCAAGGAATAGGTAGATAAAACATAATAGTGATGGTAAGATGAGAAGAGGTTCACAGTCATTTATAGAAGCAACTATAGTCAATTGTCATATTCAGTCCTTTCGGGGTAATGGTCTCCAAACGGTGAATCCAGCGTGACTCTAGCTGTAATAGGGCCTTAGCCCGGTCTCCACCCCGTCTGGGTTTCAGAATGTGATCTATAAGCACTGTTCTCATAGAAGATATCGCATGACCTGCTTGCTGAAAGTGGCGTGCAACAGGTTGGTCGGACAACCCTTTATCATAAGCGAGTCTAATAGCTGTTTTGTGATTAGCCAACCTTTCTCTAAAGGAGGTTATCGTTTTTCCCACATAGTACATAGAACATGGGCAAATAATCAGATACACCAAATGATCTGATGTGCAGGTTAATCTATGTCGTATGAAGATTGTTTTGTTGGTATGTGGGTGATGCAATCTGTTCCCCACAATCATCCCTTTACAGGTAACACAATTTCCACATCTGTAACAACCATTTTCTTTTTTGGTAACCAAGTATCCTTTAGGTAACATTGTGTCTGGTCAGTCTGTACCAACATGTCTCTGAGGTTTCATGCCCTCTTATACACCATTCTGGTAGAAACCAGAGGCCAATTTTGTTCAATCACCTTTTTCACACTATTTGATACTGTTGTGAATGTAGTGATGAAATTGAGACGTTTGTCCGTTGTCTTCAGTGGTTTGTTGACTAGTGATTGCTGACTGAGTGATTGTGCTTTCTCACATTGAGTAGTAATCTACTGAGTTGGATACCCCCTTTGTATAAACTTCTGAGCCATCCCTTCGAGTTGTACCTTCTTGTGAGCCTCCTCAGTGTTGTTCTGAACTACACGCAGGAGCTGGGAGGAACTGACTCCTGATTTCTGATAGTTAGGATGGTAGCTTTTATAATGTAATATGGAATTCTTGTCGGTGGGTTTGTTATAAAGTGTGGTATTTAACCTCAGACCAGTGCTTGTTATGTTTTTGTAGATCTCAAGATCAAGGAAGTGTATTCGCTCATTTTCAATATCCATCTTGAACCGTACAGTAGAATTCCGGGTATTTAAATGATTGAACCATAACTTTAAGCTTTCGATATCACCCCTCCACACAAGAAACACATCATCAATATAGCGTCGATAGAACCTTATAAAACTCTGTTCTGGGGTCAGGATGTATTCCTGTTCATACATAGACATGTAAATATTGGCATATGATGGGGCCATATTAGACCCCATCGCCGTGCCTAGTGTTTGTAAGTAGAAACATTTCTCAAAATGAAAGTAGTTTTTGACCAAACAGAGTTCCAGAAGGTCCATCAAAAATTCAATCGGTGGGCCATCATAATTGGGGTTAGAAGATAAAATTCTCCTAACCATCGCCATTCCATGGGTGTGTGGGATGATAGTGTACAGAATAATTACATCCATAGTGACCAAAAGGTCCATAGGTTGGATGTTATCCATCTGGTTTAACAGATAGATCAATTCCGAGGAGTGACAGTGGATTTAACCACTGGTTGCAGAAAAAAATCAATGTATTCAGCCAGGGGTTGGAACAAAGAACCCCTAGCTGACACAATGGGACGTCCTGGAGGATTAGACAAACTCTTGTGTATTTTCGGTAACAAATATAGTATGGGACTAATAGGATTATCAACCTTCAAGAAATTATGCACATCTTCATCAATGAACCTGGCACTTAAGGCTGTATCTAAAAGTTGATCAACTTGTTGTTTAAAAATAGTAGTGGGATTAAACGTGAGTTTACGGTAGGTATGGCCATCATCTAATTGTCGTATTGCTTCCCCTTGATACATGGTATAATCCAGCACCACAATAGCGCCACCCTTATCGGCTGGCCTTATCACTATAGAATTATCCTCACTGAGTGATTTCAATGCTTTTCTCTCTGGTGGTGTCAGGTTATCCCATGTATCAGTGGACCGGGAACATTTAGTGTCAATATCTGCCATGCACATGCGGGCAAAAGTTTTGATGGAAGGTTGGGTGTTGGTAGGTTCAAAAGTGCTAGTACCACGAAAAGGTTTAGTCTCATAGTCAACAGAATGTTTGAAGTAATCCTTCAATTTCAAATGACGCTGAAAGCGGTGTAAATCTACTCGTAGGTCAAACACATCATTTTAGGGGTGGGGATAAAAGATAACTCTTTATTAAGGAGTGAAATTTCATCTGTTGTCAGTGCTCGAGTACTCAAATTGCACACTATTGTTTCTGCTTTCGTGTCATTCCTTTTTTGGTGTTTCCTCCCGCCCCTCCTATAGTGTCTGTGTCCGAACCCACGGGTAAAGGGGGTCGCTGTGATGACCTTGTAGTCACCCCACTAGTTTATGCACCCTTCTGTGTTGTACTGGCCTGTTCACTGCCTGAGGAATCTCCCCCACTACTGTCAATAGTTTCAAAATTAACTCGTCTATTTTTATTAAATTTACCCTTCTTCTGGTAAGGGGTCTCATTTTTACCGTAAAGACACTTATACACCTTCCGATCCCTCATCCCTGTAGTCATTTTCTACTGTGTTGTATTTCTTATTTTTAAATGATAGTAGTTCTTGTTTGTATTTAGAGACCTGAGTGGAAAGTTTATTCAGCCAATCAGTGTCAGGGTCACTAGTCAAGATGTGTAAGAGTTTGTCTTTAATCTGTGTGATGTCTTTTTTAATCAATACTTTAACTCTAGAAGCATTAGATCATGAGAACATTTATTCAATATTCCACACCACCGTCTACAGAACTCTAAACTTGTCCTACCCAAAGTGGGAATATTTCTCACCCTAAACCCACGTGGAATTAATTTATTTTTATGGTATTTTGAGAGATGTACTGCGTGTAGGTAGCAATCTACTTCCTTTTTCTCTAAATGCAATAATTTGTGGTAAATGTTTAGGGGAGTCTCACCTTTCGTTTCTTCCAGCTCCTGGATGTCAGCCTCACACCTGATGCATTTTGCATCATCAGTGAATGCAAAATCCTCAATCTACCCATAGGGGTCATCCTGCGAGGAAGGAACACCGGATCCTTCAATAGACATATCCTTGTAGAAAACACTCTGATGTAATGTAACAATAAAGGAGTATCCTTAGATATCCTCACAGATATGTGCAATGTGCCAAAGTACAAAAGCGACTCCCAGATAAGGGAATCAATTAAATTCACAATGATAAGTTCAAAGAGAACTCTGCGGGTGCTAGATCCAAAAAGTAACCCAAATAGACATGAGATCCGCACTCACCAGCAACCACAACCACTCTGTGCACGGCCACTAGTCACATCCAAAAGAAATAAGCTTGTTATGTTTTTGTAGATCTCAAGATCAAGGAAGTGTATTCGCTCATTTTCAATATCCATCTTGAACCGTACAGTAGAATTCCGGGTATTTAAATGATTGAACCATAACTTTAAGCTTTCGATATCACCCCTCCACACAAACACATCATCGATATAGCGTCGATAGAACCTTATGGAACTCTGTTCTGGGGTCAGGATGTATTCCTGTTCATACATAGACATGTAAATTTTGGCATATGATGGGGCCATATTAGACCCCATCGCCATGCCTAGTGTTTGTAAGTGGAAACATTTCTCAAAACGAAAGTAGTTTTTGACCAAACAGAGTTCCAGAAGGTCCATCAAAAATTCAATCGGTGGGCCATCATAATTGGGCGTTTTTTTCTGTTCACACATTAGAATGTTTGTTAGGGGGTATATAAGATTCACTTGTGGGTATGTTTGTTATGCCTGTCCTGGGTGACTTGTTTTCATGTGACCAAGGCCTCCTGGTTGGGGCAGAAACGTTATGATGTTCTGTCAATAAAAGGTGATAAATATTATCTCTGGTGCTGGCTTTCCTTGCTGCTGTGGATAACGTGGATTTACACCAGGATCCCATTCTACATGCTGCTTATTTCTTTTATATGTATGTATATATATATATATATATATATATATATACACACATATATGTAAATATATATATGTGTTATGTCTTCATTTTTTCAAACATATTTACATGTCCATCAATATATTTCATTTAAGCAAGCAATGTTGTCTATTTATTCATATGACTATTTTTATATATTGTAAATATATTATTATTCTGAGCAAAAATAATTGCAAATATAACATGTGATGTGAAGAATTAGTCATTTAATAATAATATTTCAAATAATGTTAGTTCAGAGTTCAAAGGGACATCAAACTCATATATGTAATTTTATTATGCAGATACACAAGACAATCTCAAGCAACATTACATTTTTCAATGTTAGTATTGTTCAGATATCCTTCTTAGTAGAAATAGCAATGCACATGTGCAATCTTATTAAAGGGACACTGTACCCAAATTTTTTCTTTTATGATTCAGATAGAGCATGCAATTTTAAACATCTTTCTAATTTACTCCTATTGTCAAATTTTCTTTATTCTCTTGGTATCTATATTTGAAAAGCAAGAATTTAAGTTTAGATGCCGGCCCATTTTTGGTGAACAACCTGGGTTGTCCTTGCTGATTGGACAGCACCAATAAACAAGTGCTGTCCATGGTTGTGAACCACAAATTGGCTGGCTCCTTAGCTTAGATGTCTTCTTTTTCAAATAAAGAAAGAAAGAGAACGAAGAGAAATTGATAATAGGAGTAAATTAGAAAGTTGATTAAAATTGCTTGCTCTATATGAATCACAAAAGAAAAAATTTGGGTTCAGTGTCCCTTTAAATGAGTCATCTATGTGCAGCCATCAATCAGCAGCTACATAGTTTATGCACATATGCTCATCATCAAATGATAGCAAAAGAATGAAGTTAAAACCAATATCTTTAAAAATAAAAAAAGGTAACAAAATTTCATGCTATTTATACATCATTCAACATATATTTTGTTTTGTTCATGTCCCTTGAAGATAATACCTAAAGGAATACTGGTACACTATTCTTTGTATTATTTTTTTTTTTTATTATAAACAATTTATTTTTTAAACACAACCATAAAATCTAATAAAAATAAGGTATAAAGCAAAATATAAATAAATAAAATAAAGCCCCGTAGTGCCTCCCGTATCTCGTTGATGGTGCCGAACACATTCTGTAGGCCCTCAGCGAGTCTGCCAAATAATTCTGGTAGAATGGGATCTGTCTGTGTCCCCTGATCGGCATCTATAAAAACACAAAATAAAATATGCTCTACAAATTCATTATCAAGATATAAGTGTTAAAACATAATATATTTTCTTACATTCTGTTCCAGCCACCTCATCATCTACCATCGTTGGTGAGACGGCTGGGGTAGGATCCTCGCCTATGGATTCTTCTCTGTCAGCTGTCACAGATGAAGCACAAACACAAATCATTGTCCCTGACCCTGCTGCTCCTGAATATCAGATTCATCCAGAAGATGCAGCAATGCCCGAGATGGTTGATCTGGGGAGGCAGCTGTAGACAGGGCCTGGGGAGCTATAGATCAGAGGGAGTTGGAGCGTAGGAAGAGGGCAGATGCAGACAATAGGAACTTTAACACAATTCTATTCCTATTGATTCAGGGGACCCTGAATGAGTTGAGGTCTGCCAGGGAGATATCGCCTCTGCAATCTCCCCCTGCCTCTAAGAGGTTGAAAGAACAGATATTTTCCTTTTTTTCTTATTATTTTAAGATTATCATGCATTAAATGATTTTCTTGGTTCATTTTATTTTTTTGTTTTAATTTTATTTACATAATCCATTGTTTTAAAATGATTGTTGTTCAAATTCAATGCATGCACCAGATATACTTTGATCTGTTTGTTAAATGGTCAGCCTACACTAGAGGTTTTATTGTTGAAAAGAATAGATAATCCCTTTATTATCCATTCACCAGTTTTGCATAACCAACACACTTCTATTAAAGGGACACGAATCCCAAATATTTTCTTATATGATTCATAAATAGCATAAGATTTATATCACATTTGTAATTTACTTAAATTATTTATTTAGCTTGCTTCTCTTGTTATTCTTTGCTGAAAAGCTCAGGAAAAGGAAAAGAATATAGGTACGAGCTGCTGATTGTTGGCTGCATATATATACCGATTGTCATTGGCTTACCTATGTGTTTATTTAGAAACCAGTAGTGCATTGCTGATAATGAAGCAAATTTGATAGTAGAAGTAAACTGGAATGTTTTTTAATATTTTATGTTCTACCTAAATCATGAAATAAAATCTTTGTGTTTCATGTCCCGTTAAAATACTTTTTACCTCTGACTACCTTATATCTAAACATCTCCTGACAGCCATCTGATCATATGACATTTCATTTATTATTTATTGACTTGCATATTAGCCAATTAGTGCAGTGTCGGCCACAAGCAATGTGCGTGATCACAATGTTATCTATAAGGCTCACATGAAATAGCACTACCCTGTTGTGAAAAACAAATACAACAGCATGTAATAAGAGGCACTTTTCAAGTACTTAGATATTATCATATGAGCCTAACTAGGTTTATCTTTCAAAATAAGAATACAAAGAGAACAAAGCACATTTGAAGAAAAAGCTAAATAGGAATGTTGATTAAAATTACATGCCCTATCTGATTCATGAAGGTTTAATTTTGACTATACAGTCCCTTTAACATTCCCAAACATGAGAGATTAAAACCATATTACAAATATATTTAGTATTTCAAACTATTTTGCTGTTTTATGTCTGCACAAATATATTGACTATCCAAGAAACATTTTAGAATGGTATGAGTACGATAAGAGTCAAGTCAAAATAAAGTACAATAAAGATACCCAGGGCCGTCTTTAATATTAACTGGACCCTGGGCAAACATTGTCTTGCCCCCCCCCCATGG